>NC_059293.1:6296898-6307912 GCF_017591435.1 Portunus trituberculatus
CCGTCCTGATCTGTCCCGTCCTTGCCCGGTGCCGTCCTCTTCTCTCTAATTCCGTCTTCCTGTCCTGTCCTTTCTTGCCCCGTTCCGTCCCATCCCGTCCTATCCCGTTCTTGTCCGGTGCCGTCCCTTTCCCTTCTCTTCCCTTCAGTCCCCTCTCTTTCTGTCCTGTTCCGTCCTATACCGTCTAGCCCTGCCCTGCTCTGTCCTCTACCGCTTACTTCTGTCATATCTCTTCGCATTCCCTCCCCCCAATGTTTTTCCTTCCCGTCCCATTCTGCCTCCATCATCTTTTCCAATCTTTTATAAGATAATATCTAAGTTAAACTTAGGTTTTACCGTAGCTAATTTTATTTATTTAATGTATTTTTATTCACCCTGGTTTGGTTTATATTTTATGTAGCTATATGCGATAACAGAAAATACGCATTTAAAACCATTGTAATTCATGTGTTTATTGTAATTACAGAGTGTTCATTGTAATTTGCGTAATAACCACTTTGGTGGATAATAAAAAATCAGAATCAGAATCTGAATCTTATCTCGCCTTGTGTTTCTGTTGTAGTTTGTCTCGTCTCTTTTCTCTCGTTCCACTTTCGTCTCTCTTCTTCTGGTCTTATCTCGTGTAGTATCTCACTGTACTCAGAAAAGCAATAAGTGAATATAACTCACAATAATTAATCTTTCATATTTTCATAACAGCGTCCACATGCATTATTTTTCCTGTACACAACAAGGGGAGAAGTCTTCTAACTTTTCTATCCAATTCTTGCACGTAAACATTGCCTTTAATTCTGTTAACCAGTTCACAGTGAATCTCTTCCTTGATTCTTGCCTCACCTACCAACTTCCCCCACCACCTCTTTCCCTTAATATTCATAGTCTACACACACACACACACACACACACACACACACACACACACACACACACACTCTCTCTCTCTCTCTCTCTCTCTCTCTCTCTCTAACACGTACACACACGCTCACACCAGTGTTGTTTTGGTTGAAATCAAAAGATTCAAATAATTGATTTAAATATATTCATATCAGAGTAAAAAAGTCATGATTTATATAAAAATTTAATATCCTGTATTAAAAAATATGATCTACTTGTACAAGACAATATCAACTGTGCTTTTCCTGTCCAGCGCCTGTACTGGTCCTGTAGGAAGTCCCTGCAAGAACCTGCCAACTATTGCCTTCTCTTACAAGACAAATATTCAAAAGCATAATAAAGGAAAGTAAAATTTTATATTGATAATAACAGCAGACGCAAATATGGAATTCAATGGATGTACTTATTCTATAGGAGGAGCATTTTTGTGAGGGAGGTGTCTTGGGGGAAGGAGATGAGACAGCCGTGGTGGGGAGGAGGGATGAGACAGCCGTGGGGGATGTAGATCCTTCATGGGTGGAGAGAACAGAGCGTGTAGGCAGGCAGGGGGAGGAGAGTGCTGTGTTTTAGCTTGATAACCGACAAGCAGTAATAATAATCAGATCTTTGTTGACTTGTTGTATTCTAAGCAATTTGAGACATTTATTATTTTTTTTCATCATTTTGGGAAGTTTTACTATTGAAAGCAATAAAATGCTATCATACAGTAGAGTGTACAACTGACAAAGGTGGTGGTTGTGGTGGTGGTGGTGGTAGTGATGGAAGCAGTGAGAGAGGATAACCAAATATTTCACACTTCTGGGACTTGAGCGTTCCACCTTCTCACCTAAGGGAAAAATGCGTGAGGTTGTCATCTCATTGGACTACATTCACACTAGTGTCACTATCTATCTATCTTCTATCTATCTATCTATCTATCTATCTATCTATCTATCTATCTATCTATCTATATCTATATATATATCTATATATATATATATATATATATATATATATATATATATATATATATATATATATATATATATATATATATATATATATATATATATATATATATATATATATATATATATATATATATATATATATATATATATATATATATATATATATATATATATATATATATATATATATATATATATATATATATATATATATATATATATATATATATATATATATATATATATATATATATATATATATATATATATATATATATATATATATATATATATATATATATATATATATATATATATATATATATATATATATATATATATATATATATATATATATATATATACACACAAGGACACGGCTATAGGTGGGTCATGCACGTGGGGGATCCTGGAGTAAGGTGACAAAGTTGAAACGTCACGATCGATTCGGTATATCAATAGAGATCACCTTGACTGTGTGCACAGCGTCACCGTTTTAGTTGTATGCATACTCAATTCCAACATGTCTCCACTCAACACAACCTTCGTGATTCAATAGAGATCACCTTGACTTTGTGCTCAGCGTGTTGGTTGTATGCATACTCAATTTCAACATGTCTCCACTCAACACAACCTTCGTGATTCAATAGAGGTTTGAAAATATGGTGTCCAGATATAGATATGTTGGAGTTGGTGAGGGAAAAAGAGCATATCTGGGATCCTGAAAATGATTTATACAGCAAAAATGGCTCACGCAAATCGACGTTCAATGAGATAACGGCCACTCTCCAGGAACTGTTTCCCTCTATGCAGAGTGTTGTTGGAGGTGAGGATTGAATACTTGTGATGATTTCATTTGATTGCAATCGTCATCACCGGAGGAAGACATCTTGTTCAATAGCTGTTTGTTTACATTCAGTTCCCGCCAATCAGCCAATACTCCTCAGTCGTTATGTGTGAGCGTGTTCCGACTAAAAGGGCTCAGTCGATAGATTTAGCGACTTTCAATTTTAGTCGCATATTGACACGAGTGTATGTTAGCATGTCCTTTGTTTTTCCCATACTCCCTTTCTGTCTGACGTCACGTCCTTCCCCTCAGTCCTCGCTCGCCGCCGCCTGAGATGGACACGCCACGCCTCCTGCCTCTCGTTTTGCTCGGTTTACACTTGTTGTGTATTGTGCTACCGTAAATACACTCTCATAATGGACTCAGGTGTCTCCATGCTAGCCCTGTTTTACGACAACTACCACATAATTGGTAGCAGCGGTGAAGCCCAGTGATATGCGAGTGACTCGAGGACTGTGCCGGTGACGCCATGGTGTGGTAGAGACAAGATGGCCGCTCCTGCCTTGTCTCGCCCGTTGTTGTGCCTAGTGGCTGTTGTCTCTGCCTGCTGTTTTACGTAGGCTTCTCAACGTTTGGATCTTCCTACAGCTACGGGAATGTCAGCTGTTTCTTGCTGTATTGTGCCTTGCTGTCTCCAGCCTCCTGCAGCTCTGCCTTGTCTGCTGTATTTTGGCCTGCCACTGCCTGCTGTCTCACGTGGGCTTCTCGACGCTTGGATCTTCCTACCTACAGCTTCGTTCGCAAGTTTTTGCCTGCAGCTTTGTTAGCATGTCCTTTGTTTTCCCATACTCCCTTTCTGTCTGACGTCACGTCCTTCCCTCAGTCCTCGCTCGCCGCCGCCTGAGGCGACACGCCACGCCTCCTGCCTCTCGTTTCGCTCGGTTTACACTTGTTGTGTATTGTGCTACCGTAAATACACTTTCATAATGGACTCAGGTGTCTCCATGCTACCCCTGTTTTACGACAACTACCACATAATTGGTAGCAGCGGTGAAGTCCAGTGATATGCGAGTGACTCGAGGACTGTGCCGGTGACGCCATGGTGTGGTAGAGACAAGATGGCCGCTCCTGCCTTGTCTCGCCCGTTGTTGTGCCTAGTGGCTGTTGTCTCTGCCTGCTGTTTTACGTAGGCTTCTCAACGTTTGGATCTTCCTACAGCTACGGGAATGTCAGCTGTTTCTTGCTGTATTGTGCCTTGCTGTCTCCAGCCTCCTGCAGCTCTGCCTTGTCTGCTGTATTTTGGCCTGCCACTGCCTGCTGTCTCACGTGGGCTTCTCGACGCTTGGATCTTCCTACCTACAGCTTCGTTCGCAAGTTTTTGCCTGCAGCTTTCTCCCTGCTGACTGCCTGATAGACTGCTGTGCTCTTAAGTAGTCTTGTGAAGCCACGTGCACCTTTGCGTATCAAATCTGTAGCAAGCGAGCCGTCACGCACTCCTTCGCTCTCGTGAGCTGTGCTTCAAGTGCCACCTGTCAGCCCCTCCGCCACCCCTCCAGCTTCTGCCGTCTTTTGTATAAGTATAACATATACTTTTGTGCTTGCTGTGAGTTTTTTTTTTTTTTTTTTTTTGGCGATTACAGTGTGTTTTCCCGCCAAGGTCCGTCCTGGCGCCATCTTATGCTTCTCAGCTACTCCACACCTCATCTGACGCTCCCTTCTACACAGATACGTTGGGTTAGTTCCTTCAGGGTAAGTCAGTGAGTTTATCTTGTGGTGTTTATTGCATTTTAATCTGCTTTTTCTCGCCTTGGCGCCATTAATTCTAGCGTCTTCCTGTGTCTCTTAATGTTTGAATGTTTCAGCTTCTCCCATTGGCTGTGGGACGCTGCTACCTGTATCTTGTGCTCTGATTGGCTCCTGTCTGGCCGCCATCTTGATATTTTCCCGGGCTCTTCGGTGATTCGTTACGGCACCTTGCCCTTGTCTCAGATTGGCTATCACAGCCGCGGATGATTTAAATGTATTTGTAGCCTAGTACCATATGTTTTTCCTGTGTGTAGGCCTGCTTTTTTATTATATTACCCTTGCAGCCTCATAAGCTCAATTATTTGATGCATTTTCTTTAATTTGCTAGTGCTACAGTGTTATTTACAAGTGCAACAGTTTTTTGTGCATTGTTATTTTATTACTGTTTCTCCTTGAGTGACCTTGAAATTTTTCTGTTTCTTTTTTTCTTGCTTTCTTCTATTGCTTTCTGCTTAAACTTCATTGTTTTCTCTGCATTTTCTGTCTGCCCATGCTGTTGGCTAGTTATTTTTATTTTCAGTATTATTTTTCTTACACTACATGTAATTATTTTCCTGTGAATTTTTTTTTTTGATTTTGATTTTTTTTTTTTTTTGTTTAGTGTGATTTTCATTATATTTTTGTATGTTCATGCCTGGATTTTCATCGCAGACTGAGACTACTACTGCATCTGATTATGAAATGTGTGTGTGATGTATTTTCATTGCTGCTGATACTCCAGCCAGTGTATGGTGTATGGTAATGTATGTCATTGTGTTCCATTGAATACTTATTGAGTGTTTTCAGTATAACCACTCTAGTGAATTATTTTGAGTATCTCATGCTTGATTTGCATCTTGTCCCAAGTGTTATATTTATTTTTATAATTGTACCATCTCTAATTTTTTTATTCAGTATTGAAATCACTGCATGAAGTTTTCTCAGCAGTACTTCCATGTACTTTTGATACCAATTGCAATGCCTGGTGTATTATGAAAACTAATATTTTTGCCCGTCCTAGCTTGACTGTGCTGTGCTCTGTACTCCACTTGGTGCTACGAGATGTACTGCCCAAGTGTGTGTTTTTGAGTGAGCCCTGGACGTAGTTACTTCCATTTTGCTTCAGAGTGTAACTATAACACCTTACTTTATTGCTGTTTTACTTATTTTATTTTTTATGTTGCTACGCTGTGGTAAGCTTTATTCTTGCACCATGTCTTCTCATGATAATAACACTACTACTACCACAGTTGCTACTGTCACTACTATGACTACTACTCTTACTACAACTACTACTACTACTACTTCTACCCTTACTACATCTACTACAACAACTTCTACTACTACTGCTAATGCCCTCCTGTTCCTTCTACATTGTTTCAAAGCCCTGTGCTTGCTCCAACTTTTAAACTCTTACACCATGATCCTTCAATCCAGAAGTTTGGTGGTGATAACATCTCTTAGTATTCTCCTTTACAATTCTTGCAACAATGTGAAGACAGTATTTGCAACTCTAACATCACTTCAGGTGTTGATAAAATTTTGTCAAGTGTCTATACAGGTGTGGCAGGGTAAATCAAATGCAGAGAGTCAATTTCTTGGCGTTTACTCATTGGAGCCACGGATACAAGTTCTTCCTCTTAAGCGCCATTCCTTCGCTCTCCCAGGACCCTCATCAAAACAAACCCCCGAAAACAACTGACGATAGAGAAGCGCGAGGCGCGCATTATGAATGTTAACACAGGATTCAGCGTTTAGCTGTAGAAGGTACACTCTCTACCATGCGATGTGGTCACCTTAATGATGCTTTAGTCACTAATCTCACAGGTTCGTCCATTACTCTTAAAGATGGCGTGCACCTTGGTTCCTTTAGTGTGATAGATGAAGCTTCTTTTCAGGATTCTCCACCTTTGATAGGAGCTGTAGATTCACAGTCTGCTTGTTCCTGCTCTTCAGCTGAACTGATCACTCAGTTGGAGGCACATGTCAAAGTTACAGATTTTCCTGCAGAAGCACAGCGTCTCTATGACATTCTTGTAGCTCACAGACAAGCTATTGCTTTACCAGGTGAACCTTTAGGTGTTACTGACCATGTACAGCATCAAATTGACCTTTAGCCTAACACGCGCTATCCATGTTCCATCTTATCGCTTGCCTCATTGTCAGCGTCAAGTAGCTAAAAAATTAGTGCAAGGCATGCTTGATGAAGGTATTATTCAAGAGTCGTACTCTCCATGGAACTCACCTCTCTTCCTTGTGCCAAAGAAAGATGGTTCTTACCATGCAGTCATTGATTTTAGGAAAGTTAACCAAGTCACAATTCCTGACCATTATCCCTTACCAGTACTTAGTGACATTTTACAGTCCATCGGTAAGGACAATACAGTATTCACAACACTTGACTTGAAAAGTGGATTTTGGCAAATTCCATTGTCTCCAAGTAGGAGACCCATTACTGCATTTTCTACGCCAAAGGTCAATTTGAGTGGCTTCGTTGCCCCATGGGTCTTCGTAACTCTCCACTAACCTGCCAACGACTAGGAAATTCACTCTTCCAAGGTCTTATTGGCGATGGTTTGTTTGTCTATCTTGATGATTTAATTTTAGTCTAAAGATTTAGACAGTCACTTTCACAAACTTGCTCTAGTGTTACAGAAATTCATAGAAGGTGGTCTTAAGCTTAACATCACAAAATGTCAATTCTTGCATTCTCGTATTGAATTTCTTGGCCATGTTGTGGATCGCCATGGTATTCACACTACGAACGCTAAAGTCAAAGCTGTTCAAGACTTTCCTACACCAACCACGACTAACAATGTCCGATCTTTCTTGGGATTAGCAGGATATCATGTGTTCATTAAGAATTTTGCCACTATTGCGTCTCCACTAACGCGTCTTCTGAAGAAAATTTTACCCTTTCATTGGGATGCAATTCATGACTACAGCTTCACTGTTCTTAAATCAGCTGTTACACAAGCTCCAGTATTATCATTTCCTGACTACTACTTGCCTTTTGTGATCTGTTCAGATGCATTGTCTCAAGGTATTGGTTCTGTCCTGATGCAACAAGTTCCGGGTAGTCGTCCCCAAGTCATTGCCTTCGCGAGTCGTGTACTTAATGCTTGTGAATCACGTTATTCAGTAACAAATCTAGGAGCTCTCGCATTAGTTTGGTCTCTTAAACATTTTCGTGACATCATTTATGGTTATCCAATTACTGTGTATACTAGTATGACCATGTTGCTGTCACACAACTTTTCAAAGGCAAAATTTATCTGGCCGTCTAGCTAGATGGTTCCTCACCATTGAAGAATTTAATCCTGACATCAAATACCTGCCGGGTCGCGCTAATTTAGTAGCGGATGCGTTGTCCCGCAATGTTGCAGTTACTTCAATTACTCAAGTGTCAAATTTTTCCCTTGCTGAATTAGCCAGTGCTCAGAAAAGTGATCCTACCTTGTCTAAAGTCATCCAGTGTTTACAGTTTGATGATCACTCTGTTTTGCCAAAATTGCCTGTTCCCTTGTCTGAATTTAGCTTACAAGATGACATCTTGCTACGTAAAGTAATGATTGATGATCAACTAGTGACTCAACTTGTCATTCCAGATAGTTTGATTCCTACTGTACTGTCTCTTATTCATGATCTCCCTCACACAGGTCATCCTGGTCGTGATAAGTCCATTGCAATGGCACGTACTAAGTATTATTGGCCAAATATGTCACAAGACATCACTAATCATGTTTCTCAGTTTGTTGGTTGTGCTCTCAATAAAGGAAATACCAAGACTGCTCCTATTCAAGAGTATCCTACTCCCGCATGTCCGTTTGAGACAGTAGCGATTTTGTTACAGTTCCGTGTAGCACACAAGGCTCTGTGTATGTCCTAGTATGCGTAGATCATTTCAGCCGATACACAGTACTCATTCCTTTGCCTAACAAATCTGCTTCTAGCGTTGCACATGCTTTTGTTTCTAATTTTATTTGCCCTTACACTACTCTTTCAGTATTGCTTAGTGATAATGGTGCAGAATTTAAAATGAAGTGCTTCAGAAAATTTGTCAACAGTTTCACATTACTTAAACTTTCATCACTGCCACCATCCTACTTCCAATGGATTGGTAGAGAGAACTAATCGTAAAATTCTTACCATTTTGAGACATTTAGTGGGTAAATTTCATCAGGGTTGGTGTGTGCCATATTTTATGTTCTTATTAATTCTATTTAGTGATAAGTGATTACAGACCTTATAAACAGAACTCATATTTTTGTGAGTCATGTAACGAAAATTAATGAAGTGAAAACTTGAAAATTAATGAAAATAATTAATATTTTTGTGATTGATATGAAAATTTGAAAATTAATGAAAAGATTTTATATTCTTATGAGTGATGTAATGAAAATTAATGAAAGAAGTAATATTTTTTAAAGTGATCAGATGACAATTACTAATATGACTGTTTTTGTGAAAATGAACATTCCAGTGTTGACCTTACAATTTTTTTTAGATGAACTCTTATTTTATAGTGTTTATTTTTTTTTTATGATTATCACCTTCAGTGCGGGGTCGCACTGTTGTGCGTGCCTGAGCCATATGTTAGCATGTCCTTTGTTTTCCCATACTCCCTTTCTGTCTGACGTCACGTCCTTCCTTCAGTCCTCGCTCGCCGCCGCCTCAGGCGACATGCTACGCCTCCTGCCTCTCGTTTCGCTCGGTTTACACTTGTTTTGTATTGTGCTACCGTAAATACACTTTCATAATGGACTCAGGTGTCTCCATGCTACCCCTGTTTTACGACAACTACCACAAGTGAACCCGCCTTTATACTTCATTTAAGAGCGAGGTATCCTGACGTTTGTCCCTATCCTTTGGTTAATTCTATTGCTTCTATAAGGAGACTGGCAACTGAGTGGGGCTTTTGTCTCTAGATTTTTGTTGCCCTTAACCAGTCCTTTTTTATATATATATATATATATATATATATATATATATATATATATATATATATATATATATATATATATATATATATATATATATATATATATATATATATATATATATATATATATATATATATATATATATATATATATATATATATATATATATATATATATATATATATATATACTATATATATATATATATATATATATATATATATATATAACAGTATATCATCATCTCATACTCTCTATTTAGTACTCATTTTCTAGTATTTCTATCATATTAATCATATTCTTACTCACTCTTCTCAGAGTATCATTTTGCAAAATTCACAATCTACTTCAATTCTATTTATTATTTTACTTCTCACACTCAATCATATTTCCATTCCATTCTATTTTGTAATAATTACTATTGTTTTCCAGTCTCCATCTACTTTGTCCATTCATAGTCTTCCTTCTCACATTTACAACTCATTTATAACAACTCTTCTCAAATCTCTCCTACACTCAAATCTTCCACCTCCACTTTTTTGGAAACTATATTTCTTATCCTCACTTTATTCACCTTGTTATCTTTTACTATCATTTGTACTTTTTTTAATTTTCTTACTCAACACTCATTTTCATCATTATCCACTTAACATCCATTCCGTTCAACATTTATAAACATTTTACAATCTGCCTCTTTTTCATTCTTTTACAAGGTAAGCAAATTCCATTTCTTTTATATCTCTCCTCATATCATTTCTGCCAATTAACCATTTTTTTGCCATATCTCTGCAATCTCTCAACTTCTTATATGCTTTCTTTTATAAGGGACCAAACCACTCCAGCATATTCCAATCTTGGTTCAATTAGTACTAATATTTCTTCATCCATCTTTATCCTATAATACTAATCCAATTTTTTATAATTTACTTCTCAAACATCTTTTATTGCTTCAACTGCTCCATATATCTTGTATTTATCCAATATCCTTTTCCTATTTCCACCTTTTCAACACTACTTCTCACCCATCTTATATATCCTTTGGCGTCTCCTCTTTCCATCTCCATCACATGATCTTTAGCTCAGTTAATTCATTTTGCCATAACCCTCTTGTATCTTCAGAATCCTATCCAGTCATCAGCACTGTAAAATTTCAACTCTTCATGTGTGTGTCTGAAGAGCCTAGTGTTGTGTGTGTGTGTGTGTGCATGTCTTGTGATTATTCGCAGCTCTGGTCACCTAGCGTTTCACTATTGATGGAAGAGCTCAGCACTAACCCGACCCTTCGTACTCATACAGCTCATGAGGCCACAACCTCCACACCGTGGTCACCCCTGTAAACCTCGGATGTACTACACATGCTGTTGTGTGTTTTGTCTGTGAGCGCTAAAATGTTGTGTTACTGGTGTTGTACCATTTAACCTGTTACCTGTAATGTGCTGTTGTGTGTTGATTATTGTTTAATTTTTTTTTCTTTGTTTTTAATTTTTCTTTATTTTAGAGTTATGAGAATTATGCTTTATCTCCTTTTAAAATTCATTTTTTTTTCCTTATTTTTTTAATTTCAGTAGGGATAATTTTTATTTCAACCCCCCTGGCCCCTTTTTTTTTTGTTTTTGTTTGTTTTTTTTTTTGTTTTTTTTTCAAATTTCCTTAAA
>NC_059293.1:6308412-6323412 GCF_017591435.1 Portunus trituberculatus
GAATGAATGAGTAATTGCAAGTTTTAGTGCCCACATCTTCACAGTCCCTCACTAAAATAATCTAAAATGACCCAAATAAACTAACAAATATCCCACTCATTGTCATTCATACAACCATAGTCTGCTTCTTCCTCACAGTCTGACAAATCTCAAAAGGATATAGTTAAAGTTGTACGAGGTTTTAAGTGCGTTTTTACTATTCTATTTACAGGGAAAACAAGATTTCTACATCAGTAGGAGAAACACTCTTGAGAACTCGTGATGAAAGTAAAGCATTACAGGATGCGACCATATCTAATGAATGATGAAAGGGAAACACAAATGTTGTCTTTTCGAACATCTATCCCAAGGAGAAGCCTACAGTAAAACCTTGCTTAGCAGCTTGACAACAGAGAGAGAGAGAGAGAGAGAGAGAGAGAGAGAGAGAGAGAGAGAGAGAGAGAGAGAGAGAGAGAGAGAGAGAGAGAGAGAAAAGGAGTGGTATTCGTATGATTAATGACCGAGCTTATCTTTGCACTGATAGGGAGATAAGGAAAGATAAGAAGAGGGAGGAACAAAGAGCGGCTGCAGCAGTGTGGTGGTGACTGTGGTGATGGGAATGAGGCGTTTGTGAGGTTACAGTGGTCGTGGTGAGTGAAATGTTGCTGCAGTTATATAGTACAGGTAGTGAAGGTGGTGAGTAAATTCATAATGGGTAGAAATGTAGGTTATTTGGAGTTGTAATGGTAATAGTGGTGTTGAATTGTTCGCAACATAAATGTCTGGTGATAGTGATGGTTTGAAGTGGCGCTAGTAATAACGTTAATTGTTGTGGTGAGCAGTGGTGTTGGCGATACTGATATTTTGCGATGTCGATGGGAATGAGGAGAAACGGAACTGATGTTGAATGATAATACTAGTAAAAACGTGAGAAGTGAGGAGTGATTGCGATATTAGCTGTGACGGTGGCAATAATGATGATGTAATATGGTAATGGTGATAGCTGATAATGGTGGTAGCAAAGGTAGCGCTGATAGGAGCGATTAATGGATATAATAGAAAATAGTAATGACAGAAGCACAGTCGATGGTGTTGATCTAATGGGGAGATTGATGAGTGTCACCAATGCATCGTGATAAGTAACGCTAACGCAATGATGTCAGTGGTAATGACGATGCATGTTAGTGATAGCAATATATACAAGGAAACTGAAAGACGGTAGTGTAAACTTCTAGAAGACTATAAATAATAAATATTTATGACAGCCGATGATAAAGCTATTGCATAGAGCTATGCAAAATTTACTCGAATAAGAATAAATCAATCAAATAAATGCAAATATTCAAATTTCTATGAGCTTTCTTTTCTTTCAGCCTCTTCAAGTAAAACGCGCTAAACTACGTGGTTGAAGAGACAAAAAATAAGAGAGGTCAACATGGAGGAAATTTTGATTCTACAAATGGGAGGTGAGACAAAATAAGGAGAAGGTGACCTAGGAAGAGCTTAAAAAAACAACAACTAGTAAATTGTTAACTTTACACCCAGGAAAAAAAATATATTGGTATGGGGTACGAAAGCTATCATTAAAAATAGGGAAAGCAATAAACCGAGGTTACAAAATTAAAAACTAAGAAATTCCTGTCAATTATGTTAACTTTCTGCAATGCTAAACTGAAATTTTTTTTGTTATTAGTGCAAGGCAACATTTAACAGGTTGACACTAGAAATAAGAAAATCTTCAAAGGAATAAATAGATCCGAGAATGCAGGAACTAGACGATAAACTCAAGTTTCCTTTCCGACCGTTCTATTGCGGCCGCGGTACACGGTCACTGCTCTTCTCCTAAATCTATTACCAGTGGTGTTCCTCAGGGTTTTGTCCTATCACCCACTCTCTTTCTATTCATTAATGGCCTTCTTAATCAAACTTCTTGCCCTATCCACTCCTACACTCCTTACATCTTTCCACGTCCTTTCAGAGACGTCCAACACCCTTCACGACGTCAACATATCACGAAGGGACGCCACAGAACGCCTGACTCCTGATCTTTCTAGGATTTCTGGATTGCTTCAAAAACTCAATTTCTCCATCTGTTAACTCGACACAACCTTCCAGACAACTATCCCCTCTTCTTGAATGACACTCAACTGTCTCCCTCTTGCACACTGAATATCCTTGGTCTGTCCTTTACTCATAATCTTCATTTACTGGAAACTTCACATCTCATCTATAGCTAAAACAACTTCTATGAGGCTGGGCGTTCTGCGATGTCTCCGCCAGTTTTTCTCGCCCCTCCAACTGCTAACTCTGTACAAGGGCCTTATCCGCCTTTTGTATGGAGTACTCTTCGCATGTTGGGGGGGGGGGGATGGGGTTCCACTCATACAGCTTTATTAGATAGAGTGGTATCAAAAGTTTTTCGTCTCATCAACTCCCCTCCTCTGACTGACTGTCTTCATCCCCTTTCTCACTGCTTCATCACTATTTTCATGCAAACTACTCTACTGATCTTATTAACTCCACTCCTCTTGCGGCCTCGCTGCACAAGGCTTTCTTCTTCCTCTAATCCTTATTCTGTCCAACCCTGTAATACAAGAGTTGACCAGTACTCTCAATCGATTATACCTTTCACTGGTAAACTCTGGAACTCCCTACCTGCTTCTATATTTTCATCTCCCTACGACTTAACTTCTTTTAAGAAAGAGGTGTCGAGACATTTATCCCTTGCTTTTGGATGGCTTTTTTTTTTTACCTTTTAGAGAACCTACAGTTTCAGTGGGACTTTTTTCCTAACATTTTGTTGCCTTTGGCAGCGTTCCCTCTTGCATAAAAAAAAAAAAACTATGAGGAACAGGTGGGAATGATGACACGGCAAATATAAACAAATCTCATTTAGAATGTAACGAAAAGGAATTAGGATAGCACCAAAAATTTCGACTTTGCTGAAGTGGCAGCCTTATTAACAGACTAACGGATATTAAAACCAACAGCACGAAAGTTAGGCAACACGATTAATGGGTATTCGAAGTAATATTCAAAACAATTAGGGAAGACAAATTACCATTTACTACAATGAGGTTCTGATTTTACAAATGGGAGATAAGCGATAAAAAAGAACTATTAAGTAAATCTATAATCATTGTCATCAAATGCCATGTCATGGAGAAAAGAAAAATTAAATATTTTAGAGATAAACACACACACACGCACACACACACACACACACACACACACACACACACACACACACACACACACACACACACAGCTTGATAGTATGTCTAAAGGAAGAGAGCATACCACAGTGGCTTGAAAGAGAAAAGGAGATGGCAAGTGTAGAGAAAGTCGTAGTCTATACAGGAATAACATCGGAGAATATAGGAATTCGACGACTGGGAAGATACAAGGAAGGGCAACATAGACCAATGAAAATAAGGGTCAGATCACAGATGAGAGCCGAAAATCTACTGGGTAGAGCACCTAAATTAGCAAGGATAGAAGAACTTAAACAGGTATGGATGAAAAAGAGACCAGACTAGAGAATAGAGAACCGCCATCAATGAACAGAGAAATGAAGCAAATAAAAAAAAAAAAAAACGACCAAAATCAGGGGTGGAAAGGAAAAATTTCTATTGGATAGTCATAGATATGATGCTGAAAAGATGGTACAAGAGAGAGGAAAAACAGGAGATAGGATGTAAAATAACGCATACTAATACAAATGGCTTACTATCAACAGGATTAGAAATTATGGATTATTTGAGAGAAGAGAAACCAGACGTCGTAGGAATAGTTGAAACTAAGTTAGCAGACGAAGTGGATCATTTGAATAATGTGGATGGATACTACTATGCTTGCTTTAGAAGTAGTACAAGTAAACAAGGGGGTGGTGTAATGCTGTTAGTCAAGAAAGACACAGCTCTGTATGGGGAAGGGAAGGCAGTAATATTGAAAATTAGAATGAAGAGAAACATAGGAAGACATTTGAACATTATTATAACCTATGTACCCTCCTACACAAATTCATGGATGGAGGAAGAACAGAGAAATGTTGAGAAATACAAGGGTTTACTTATCAAAGCTGATGGAGAAGAACAGTGAAATACTAATGATGGGGAAGCATAACATCATGGGGAAACAGACTGCTAGATTTGGCCATAGATAATATCTTAACACAATGGATCCAACAAAATACAAGATTTAGAGGGAATGGTACACCATCCAGACTTGATCTCGTCTTCACCAAGGACCACGTTAATATTGAGGAAGTAAAATATAAAAGCCCATTAAGTAAAAGTAACCATGTGCTGGTTGAACTTCGAACAACAGAAAACAGCCCAAGCACAAAAAAAAAAGAAACCTACAAGAATGGATGGTTAGACTATAGTAGAAGAAATTTCAAACAATTAACGATGTGGACTGGCATACAACACTTTAAGCAAGAGACATAGAAGAAAAGTGGATCACCTTCCTGGAGATCTACAATAGAGGGGTTGAGATATGGGTACCAAAGAAGTCAACAGGGAACTTATTTATGAAGGATTGGTATAATGAAAAATGTGCCGGAGCCAGGCAGGAAAGGGAGAAAGCTTGAAAAAGTGGAGGAAAAATGAGACACGACCTGTGAGCAAACTACATAAGAAAAAGAAATGAATACATTGAAATACGGAGTCGAACAAATTAACTATGAGAAAAATATTGTGGACAAATGTAAAGTGTAAGTTATTTTACAAATATGTATATGAATGGAAAACTGAAGAATAAAAAAGACATCAGCGCAATAAAAGTCGGTGAGGACCTGATTGATGACACTAAAGAGATGGCCGCGGTGTTCTCAGAAGCTTTCAATCAGTGTTCACTGAAGAGGATTACTTCAAGAGAGACTCAAGACTGATAGTGAAAATGACTTGATAGAAATTGTTTTAACAGTTGAAGAAGTAAAGGATATGTTGGAGGGATTGGAAGCAAGGAAAACAATGGATCCTGACGGCGTGTCAAATTAGATTTTCAAAGAATGTAGTCCACATCTAGTCCAAGTATTACATAATTTCATCAATACCACCCTGTTGGAAGGAAGAGTCCCCAAGGACTGGAAACGTGCTGATATTACTCCAATTTACAAGGCTGGAAACGAAGAAGATCCACTAAACTATAGACCAGTATCGCTAACAAGTGTAATAGCAAAAAATCTGTGAAAAGATCATCAAGAAAAGATGGGTGAAACACATAGAAAATAACAATGCTATAACGGAAAGACAACTCGGCTTCAGAGAGGGGAGGTCTTGTGTAACCAGTCTGATAAGTTTCTACTCAGGGGTAATTGACGTAATTCAAGAGAGAAATTGATTGATAGATTGCATTTATCTAGACCTCAAGAAAGCATTTGATAAGGTACCACACAAGAAAACATGGAAACTTGAAAATATAGGGGACTAAGAAGATCTATATTGACATAGATGACTGACTTCTTGACAGGTAGAGAAATGGGGACAGTTGTCAGAGGCAGTAAGTTGGAGTGGAGAGCTGTAAAAAGCGGTGTTGGCGCTAGTAATGTTCTCAAACTATGTAAATGACATGACAAAGGGGGTTAAAAGTTATATGAGTTTATTCACTGACGATGTAAAAATCATGAGGAAAATAACACGTACTCGTAAAGAGGACTGTAATGATATGAATCAAGATTTAACCAAAATACATGATTGATCATCAAAGTGGAACATGGAGTTTAATGCTAAGAAATGCAGTGTGATGGCATTCGGTACAAGTGCATGGAGAACAGAAGGAAACTATTGTTTGGGTACAGAGAAATTTAATATACAAACAGAGGAAAAAGATCTGGGAGTAACTGTCTCAAACAATCTGACATTTAGCAACCACATAACATGATCACTGGAGAAACATATAATCTAGTGAGAAACATCAAGATGGCCTTCAATTTCATAAATGAAGAGATGATAAAAAAAAGAAAAAAAAAAACTGATAACGTCTATGATGCGCGATTGGAATATGCATCATTAGTGTGGTCACCAAGTCTAAAGAAAAATACTAGGAAATGGAAAGGATTCAGAGCTGCTATAAAAGTCTAAAAAGATATAGTTATGAAGAGAAGCTGAAAAAAAATTGGGCCTGACGACGCTAGAAAAAAAAGGACGGAAAGAGATGATCTGGTAGCACAATTTAGAATATTAGAATGTTTGGAATAGATGAAAAGGGATGACCTCGTAGTACCTGAGAACATAAGTACCTGGAGGACATAAAAAGAAACTGAAAAGGAGTGTGTACTGAAGAGACATCAAGAAGCACAGCTTTCCTCATAGAAGTATAGCAGCATGGAATGAGCTTGCTGACGAGACTGTGCCAAGACAGTCCACAAATTTAAGAAAAACTTGAATAAAAATAGATATGGAGACGGGACAGCACGTGCCTAGTGTGGCTCTTGTCCTGTACCTTACAACTAGTTAAATACAAATACGAAATAAGTCGTAGTTATTTACAACGTATCAATGACAAGCAAAACATCTAATTTGATTAACACGACCGTTACTCAATTGTTTATGTATCAGGTTACTCCATGGTCGCATCTATCTGTCTCTTATCTGTAAGGCCAGGACTGATATCTTTAGTTCCTGTGTGAGAGGAGTACAGTGGTAATCAATGTACTTCTGATGAGTAATGACACTGTCGTAACCGTCTCCGCGGGTTTCCAGATTACTTTGCTTACTTTGTATGAATCTCTGTAAACTCCTTAAATCAGGTTAACCAAGTGGGGTACTCACAAAACGCAGCTCCATATAACGTACATTTATTACATACCAAATAAAACATAAAAGTAAACGAGTCCAGCTATCATGCATAAAAATAATGTCAAGTAACACGGCCACATATCAACGACACAAATTCCCATTATTGAAATATATCATTCAATTCAAAGAATATCAAAATTCTTTCTGAGATTCTCTTTCAATACTTTCACAGAACATAGTCATTTCTCCACCGTATAACACTACGTGCGAAGCGTCACCAAAATCATCCTAAAAACTTCACAGTATACAAAACACGAGACTACAACTCTAGGATAAATGCTCAAAGTTACTACTCACGAATAAAGCGAGGCAGAGGAACAGTGCTTCCATGAGTTGATGAAATCTTACCCTAGAGTTTTGTCGATTTTACCCTAGATTCGAGTGTTTTACCCTAGATTGTCGAAGTAGAAAGTGTCACTTATTCGCAGGTAACATCGTTAAATGGGAGAGATTGTAGGCACCAATCGAGAAGTTAGCAACACCCTCCTTCTCCACCTCTCAAATAACCACCAATACCACCACAGTGGAACACTGTGGTGTATCATCATCAACATCACTGGCATCATCATCAACGGCCTCATTATCATCCTCATCACCCAGCACACTGTCACCAACCGACATGTCAACACCCACCCGACATGCCACACACATACGAAGCTCGCCTCATCAGCACACACGCCACATACCACACAACTCCAGACAACACACACAGGTGCATGACCCTCGTCATAACAATACATATAAAACAAATTACCTTATAAAATGGAAATGAAGTTATTCCTTATGGTTATGGGAAGAGGCCACCTTCATGTAGATTCCAGCTGGTATACAGTTTTAAAATAGCACTACAGCCACTACTGCGGCTGTTCTGTGTGAACTCGTCCTCGCAATTGACTGACTCTGTGTGTGAACTGTGATCTAACCGTCCGAAGGTCCAAAACGTGTACGCGTAGTAGACGGGTGAGTGGAGACTGGGGAGAAAGGGGATGGGGTGGGGGGATGAAGGGATGATACAAGTCACGGCGATGATTGTGTACATGAATCGAACATGAAAGAAAACCAGCCTGCCACCAGACTGGCTCCATTCCAAGCACAACTATCCATAGGACGGCAGATTACCCTAAAATTACCCTAGTTTATGCATTACCCTAAACACTACCCTAAGAAGGGTCCAATTACCTTAGTTTATGGTATTTTACCCTAAAATGGAAGCCCTGCAGAGGAAGGCCCAGGGCTTCACGATGTCCGTATTCTACACGCAAAAAATTCTTACTTCTGTTAAAAATGCAGAAAGCTTGTTATCTGCCGGCTCCTGCCGCTACCTGGCCCCTCCAACTGCTTACTCTGTATAAGAACCTTATCCGTCCCTGTATGGAGTATGGCTTCCGTCAAGGTCGCTCTACTGGTGATCTTCTGGCTTTCCTTACTGAGTCTTGGTCATCCTCTTTTAGAGATTTCGGTGAAACTTTTGCTGTTGCGTTAGACATATCAAAAGCTTTTGATAGAGTCTGGCATAAAGCTTTGATTTCAAAACTGCCCTCTTACGGTTTCTATCCTTCTCTCTGCAACTTTATCTCATGTTTCCTTTCCGACCGCTCTATTGCTGCTGTGGTAGACGGCTACTGTTCTTCTCCTAAACCTATTAATAGTGGTGTTCCTCAGGGTTCTGTCCTGTCACCCACTCTCTTTCTATTATTCATTAATGACCTTCTTCACCAAACTTCTTGTCCTATCCACTCCTACGCTGATGATACCACCCTACATCTTTTCACGTTCTTTCAGAGACGTCCAACCCTTCAGGAAATTAACAGATCACGCGGGGACGCCACGGAACGCCTGACTTCCGATCTTTCTAAAATTTCCGATTGGGGCAGAGTAAATCTAGTAGTTTTCAATGCCTCAAAAACTCGAATCCTCCTTCTATCAACTCGACACAACCTCCCAGACAACTATCCCCTCTTCTTCAATGACACTCAACTGTCTCCCTCTTCCACAATGAATATCCTCGGTCTGTCCTTTGCTCATAATCTTAACTGGAAACTTCACATCTCATCTCTTGCTAAAACAGCTTCTTTGAAATTAGGTGTTCTGTGGCGTCTCCGCCAGTTTTTCTCGCCCCTCCAATTGCTTACTCTGTATAAGGGCCTTATCCGTCCCTGTATGGAGTACTCTTCGCATGTTTGGGGGGGTTCCAGTCACACAGCTTTGCTTGATAGGGTGGAATCGAAAGCTCTTCGTCTCATCAACTTCCCTCCTCTGACTAACTGTCTTCACTCTCTTTCTCACCGCCGAAATGTTGCATCCCTTTCTATATTTTATCGCTATTTTCATGGTAACTGTTCTACTGATCTTGCTAACTGCATGCCTCCCATCCTCCTGCGGCCACGCTGCACAAGGCTTTCTTCTTCCTCTCATCCCTATTCTGTCCAACTCCCTAATGCAAGAGTTAACCAGTACGCTCAATCATTCATCCCTTTCACTGGTAAACTCTGGAACTCCCTCCCTGCATCTGTATTTCCGAATTCCTACAACTTGTCTTCTTTTAAGAGGGAGGTATCGAGGCATTTGCTCCCCTAATTCTGGCTGACGGTTTTGGCACTTTTTGTACTCTTTGGAGAGCCAGCGCTCAATTGGGCTTTTTTCTAACTTTCTTTTTTTTGCCCTTGGCTGGCCCTCTTCCCTACGTAAAAAAAAAAAAAAAAAATATCCTGGCGTGATTCACATAACGTTGGTGTTACCAAAGTCCTCTACTGCTCACTTCTTACATTATCCTCTACGGTCGAACTATTTTCTTTGTTTACACTCAATTGATCTGTTGCTTAGGGGCTATATTGGTTCGTCACCAGTTATCTCTTAACCTAACATGCAATCAAAGTCATTTTATTCCCTTCTAGCACTTAGAGTTTCTATGCTTACACAGTATTCTCCTTGTCCTCACTGCAGCTCCGTGAGCTCCGTCTTTTGGCCCTCTTATCTAATCCTATTAGTCGCCTTTGACCCTCCTGTACACACATTCATCACGAGAGTCTGATGTTTGGGTTCGTTTAGCCACTAATCACGGGTAGTTTGGGCTCACTAATCACGGCTATCGATCGCTATGCACGTATCCGGATCCGTTAACGCTCGAGCACAGTAGTAGTACTTGTGACCTCATTCTCGCCTATGTCTTCTGGTCCATTTGCCTCTCTTGCCTCACGATCAGCCTCACGACAACACTGTTGCTAAAGGTTTATTCTCATTCTTGATATTATTCTTGTTAAAATAATAGAAATGATGATAGTGTTTAGAATAGTAATAATAATGATAATATAGTAATAAAAACAATAGTAATAATAACAATAAACTCTCTCTCTCTCTCTCTCTCTCTCTCTCTCTCTCTCTCTCTCTCTTTTTTTTTTTTTTATTTAAACAAAACTTAATACAAAGGAACATGTACCCAAAGGCGCACTGTCGTGTGCTACCTATTCTAAGGGTACTACAATCTATTTCTCTACAATATTTACAAGACTTAAAAATAGATAATATACAAGATGGTCAGCATGTAAATGGAGCACTATTCGTTTCACTTCACTAGCACTATTCACGCACTGCACTACACTGAGTGTCACGTCACAAAGAGTGTCAGAGGAGTTGGCAGTGTCTGTCTCCACTTATGTGCCATCAGTTTGACACTGTGTGTGTTCATCTCCTGGACGTGAGGCACCGCGGCCGTGAACAAGTTCCACATCCTGGAGACGCGTCCTGCGAAGGTGCGTTGATGCTGACACCCGTGGGATCGCGGCACCTCTACGGCGTCACCACCATTGAGCACCGTTCTCGTGCTCCGTGCGGTGACTCTTAGAGGATGACGCAGCCCTGCCAGATGTGGCACTCTTTGCACCTGTGCCTTATGGAACACTACGATCGCCGCCACGTCTCTGCGGTGTTCCAGTGAATCAAGGGGACGCTCAGGCTCTGGGTGAGGTGGTAGTGCAGCATCTACTAGCCGTATGGCGCGGCGTTGGATGCTGTCCAGTCTCCTTCTGTGTGTGGCGGCACAGGACATCCAGGAGAGAGCTGCGTATTCAAGGTGGGGCCGCACCTGTGCCTTGTACAGCAGCAGTCTCCCCTTCCTGTCGAGGAAACTGGCGATCCTTCTGAGAGCGGAGATCCTGTGAGAGGCTTTCTTGGCAATGGTTTTGACATGCCTGTCAAACCTCAGCCCTCGATCCACCTCCACTCCAAGTATCTTGACGTCATCTTGGAGTGGGAGAGCAGCAGCGCCAAAGACAACTTTCCTGCCATTGCTGCCATGGCGGCTGGGGACCGAGAGACAACCATTGCTTGTGTCTTCTCCGGCGCGAATGTCACTTGCCATCGAGCACCCCACTCCTTTATCACTCGTAGCTGCTGATTGATGGCCTCAGCAGCCCGCCCACTGTCCTGGCGTGGATAGGTATAGGAGAGGGTGCAGTCATCAGCATAGGCCATGACTCCTGGCAGTAGCTGGAGAAGATCATCCACGTAGATATTCCACAGGAGTGGGCCAAGAATTGAACCCTGTGGCACTGATGCCTCCACAGGCAGGGACTCAGATGTTTGCCCGTTGACAACCACCTTGAGGCTTCTGTCCTGCAGGTAATTTCCCAAGAGTCGTAGCAAGCCACCCTGGATGCCTTTAGCACGAAGCTTTTCTAGTAATCCGTTGTGCCATACTTTATCAAAAGCTCCTGCTATGTCCAAAGCAACCACTATAGTGTCCTTGCCGTCGTCGAGGGCGTCCTGCCAATGCCTGGTGAGAAGCATCATTAGGTCGGAGGTTGACCTTCCAGGTCTGAACCCAAACTGTTGGTCTGAGAGGAGGGCATTGTCCTTGAGATGTCTACACACCACCTCTGCCACGACCCTCTCAAACACTTTACCCACCACTGACAACAGGGATATGGGTCTGTAGTTTTTTGGGTCCGTCCTGGAGCTTTTTGTGTGCAGGAACTACTCGAGCCTCCTTCCACACTGAAGGCCAGACGTTTTCCCGTACACAAGTTGTGAGACTTGGGTGAGAGGGGCAGCCAGTTCCTGGGAGCATCGCTTCAGCAGGTGCGGGCTGATGTCATCAGGGCCGGTGGCTTTCTGTGTGTCCAGCCCCGCAATAATCGCTTCACCTGCTGATGCGTCACCTCCACCATGGTGACAGTCTTCTCACATTGCTGGACCAGCTGAGGCGGTGGCTGCTGTGGATTCCCGACCTTCATTTTTCCAGCAAACAAGGAAGCCAGCAACTGTGCCCTCTCCTTACTGCTGGTGGCGACAGTACCGTCCTGCTTGCTGAGGGAGGGATGGATTCTTGGTGGCCAGTTCCTTGTTTGTCCTTAACAAGAGACCACCAAGTTTTGTTTCCTACGCCAGTGCCACACAGTTTCCGGCGCAGGCTTTCCTCCCACTTTTTTAAGGCCCACTTGCTGGTTACCACCATCCTCCTGCATGCAGCCCTGTGCAGGTCCTTGTTGCGCCGAGTCGGGTTCCTCTTGTAGCGGAGCCAGGCAGCATACTTTGCCTCGGCAGCAACACGGCAACGGTAGCCAAACCATGGCTGATCCGTCGATCTGGTGGTGTATTCCCTGTGTGGGACGTGGCGTCTCTGGAGGGCGAGAAGGTGAGAGGTGAGTGCAAGTGCTTCACTCTCTGCTCCTCCCTGTAGCAAAGTGGCCCATGGGGTGTGGGTCAGGTCGCGGCGCAGGAAGCCCAGTCTGCTTTGTTCCACAGCCAGATGGTGCGGGTGGTGGCCTCGTCCTGAGCCACGCCCACTTCCAGCTGTGTCAGTACAGCGTGATGGTCAGAGCTGCCCACGAGCCCCAGCTGATGACACTGAAGCTTGTCTTCCTGGTAGTCTGAGATGACAGGGTCTAATGTCCCTCCTCGTTCATGTGTGGGGAAGGTGACATGATCTGTCAGACCCTGCACCTCAGGAGATTCTCGTAGGCGTCTCTTTCCAGGTGGTGATTGAGATCCCCCACAATCAGCACGTGGCTGCAGCTGTGTGCCATCATCAGGTTGTCTAAGGTCTCAGTCAGGTACAAGAGTGAGTCAGGCCCTTGTCGCGGGGGGCGATACAGGGCACACAGCAGGAGGGCTGAGCGGTCTGCCAGCATTACTCGGAAGTACATCATCTCCATCATTGGAGGCGTGTCTATGTCGAGTAGCTGGGCCTGCATTCCTTCCTTGAAGCAGACAGCCACTCCACCTCCTGTTCGCTCCTGTCGGTCCCTCCTCACCCAGTGGGTGAAGCCCTGCATCCTGCCATACGTGGGCTCCACCTCACTGTTCAGCCATGTCTCGGTCACCACAACAACGTCTGCATTGTGTCGTTGCACACAGTTGTGGTATAAGTCTGCAAGGTTAGTCCGGAGACCACGGACGTTGCTAGAGACGACCTTTAGTTGGCGGCGGGGCAAGCTGGCTGTACCATGGTGAGGGATGGTAGTGAGCGAGGCCTGCTAGTCCGAGGTGGTGGTTAGGGTCCGCGGCCGACTGCTGGTACTGGTGAAGAGGAGTGGTCCACTGCCGCCCCTGGTTCTGATTCCAGATACCAGGCTGAGGAAGGAGTGGGCGAGGTTGTGGCAAGGACTGAAATGAAGTGAGGGGGTGGGCGGGCTGAGGCGCTGCAGGTGGGAAGGGTGTGGCTGTGTATCTTTCCACCGTAAGAAGCCGCTGTAGGAGACGCTCCTGACGTAAATCGTCAGTTCTGGCGTGGCAAGTAGCAGAAGTGTGTCCTTTCCGTGAGCAGTACTCACACACTTTTGCCTTGGCTCGCTTTTGTGTCTGCTTGGTGGCCTGGTGAGTCCTCAGTCCTTCGCTGGACACCCTCCTCGCGTCCTGCTGCACTTCCCTCTTAGATTTCTTTTTTCTCCAATCTCCTGAAGTGGTCTGAGGAGAGGTTCGTGGGCGAACAGAGGCACCGCGATCTACTCCGTTCGCTGTGTTTATGGAGGAAGAGTCCCTGCTGCTCTGTGTGGCGGTAGACGTGGTAGTGAGTACCGAGCAGTCACTCTGTGTGGCAGAAGGAGTGACAGTGGACGCTGGGGAGGTGTCACAGTCGCTCTGTGTGGCGGTGGAAGCAGTGGAGGTAGGCGGAGCGGTCGTTGTTTCCCGGGCAGGCGAAGGGAAGGTGGAAGTGGAGAAAACAGCTGCGTACCGGATCTGTTGCGGTTTATCCGAGCTCCACCACGTCCTCCACCTCTCAGAGTCCTGACAAACCACCTCCCAGTGTTCGTCAATTGACTCTGCGTGGGCGCTGACTGCCTGAGAGCGTGTGGCTACTTGCGTCTGGCGCTGTTTTGACGCTATCAGCCTGTCTGCTACTCTGAGAGCCGCAGCAAACACGTCTCTGTGCTGTATGATCAAGTCTCTGTCGTCCTGGAGGGACTTAATCACACAGTTTTGTTGAGAGGCTTCCTCAGTGAGCTTTTCAACTAGTGAAACTAGCTCTCCTCTCTCCAAGCCCTCCCACTGACTCTCCCCACTATCGTCCGGTAGTGTGTCAGTCTCCTCGCTGATGTAGATGACGGGGTCCGGGATGTTTGCTTGGAGTCGTAGCTGTTCCGTGTAGCTACACTTGAAGACTGGCGTATCCCCAAGGCAGCTGTTGTGACAAAGGTTACGGCAGGTTTCCTCGTCACAGCTCACGTGTTGAGTCTTAAGTGTTGCTTTGCCACAAACGCAACACCAATTCTGTGGCTGGTAGCCAGGCAAGTCTCGCCTGGCTATGGGGCGATGGGCGGGGCTAGACATTGAGGAGAGGATTAGTGATTCCTGGGGAATTGTGGAGCCAGGTGTGGGAGCGACGACGAGTGTTGGCTCTAAACGACACGTACGACACTAACACACTCGTGAACACAGACACTAAACACTGGCACAGAACACAAAGCACTTCCCCACAGGCGCACAAAAAACACACGACACTAACTACCTCTCCCACAAGTCAAGCCAAACCAGCCACGGAGAGAGAGATACAGGTTGTTTAAAAAAACTACCTTGGAGAGATTTGGCAACTGTGTGCTGCCTTAGGCCTCGCGTCAGGTCAGGCCCGGGTCTCGGTCACTGCACGGGTACAAGCACTCTTTTCAAGTGATTTTTTAACACTATTGCAAGGCTTAGCACACCTTACACTTTTACATGGACACCAGGACACTTAGCACTTTAAGCACTGAAATTTTCACAACACTGCACTTTGTTTAACCAC
>NC_059293.1:6325596-6389061 GCF_017591435.1 Portunus trituberculatus
TATCACAGACTGGTCCAGTGAGGCTTGGAAAAAATTCCAAACAGGATTAACGAGTTGTTCTGGGTCTCCTCAAGACCTTGGAGTTGCCTCTGACCAGCTAGAACGTGCTTTCATCGCTGAACATTACTTTCTGCTAGTCTGCCAATGTCCATTCCTTGTATTTCCGGCAGAAATCCAGACGTCGCTTCTTCATAGTCTCCATCAGATGTAGTATATTGCCGGCATGACGTGCTGACAATTGCAAGTCCTGAAGGCAGTGTTGAATAGTTCGCACCGAGACGTTCTGCAGGAGGTTGAGGCGTTTCTCTTTCAGGCTGACGGCTGTGATCGAAAGGTATCCCTTCACCTCTCTTGCCAGGACCTTGCCTGTGTGCAGAGATATCTTCCTTGGTACCCCAAAGCCGGGTTTTCTGGTTGGTACCGCACCAAGATGGAAGTTGTCTGCTGCTGTTTTTAGCTTGTAAATTGTCCTCCTTGTCACCTTTAATTCTGCCGCTACGCATATGACAGACCAGCCTTCGACTAGGAGGGCAGAAGCTCGGGTTTTATCTTGAAGGGACAGCTGTACATAATCCATAATTATGAATATTAGGTGTCTGGTAGCACGTCGAAGTTGACACGCAAGTAGCAAATAGGGGCGCTCAGGAGCAGCGTAACAAAATCCCTCTCTGTAGAAGCACTGGAGGCTAACTGCAACCTGATGTAATAAGGAACTATGAATAGAGGTGAGCTTTAGCAGACCAACATAATCACTAGCTCCATCCACTGAGCTATATATATACAGGGTTCCAGTTACCGTTCGCCAATGTCACCAATTGCGAAAAAAATTCAGTTGGCGCCTAGTAACACCCATTCGGCGAAAAAAATGACGCCTAGCTTTATAAAGAGATCTGTGTGGCAAAGTGATTGATATAATCCTCCTCAGATCGATCTGCAGTGAACAGCAAGGACCCCACACCCCACATCTCTTCACCGTCTCACGACCTCATAATTTATGCACCGCGGAAATCCTGGCCGTGACGTCATGGAAGCGAGCTGTACAGACAATACCTCCAACAACAACAAATTGGCTCCTAGAAAATGCACTTGGCTACACATTTTTCAGAAAAGGTTTCTTTAAAATGCCATTTGCTACACTTTTGGCTCCTGTAATTCTGGGCCTAGCTGGAACCCTGTATATATATATATATATATATATATATATATATATATATATATATATATATATATATATATATATATATATATATATATATATATATATATATATATACATATATATGTGTGTGTGTGTGTGTGTGTGTGTGTGTGTGTGTGTGTGTGTGTGTGATTCACTGTTTGATCTGCTGCAGTCTCTGACGAGACAGCCAGACGTTACCCTACGGAACGAGCTCAGAGCTCATTATTTCCGATCTTCGGATAGGCCTGAGACCAGGCACACACCACACACCGGGACAACAAGGTCACAACTTCTCGATTTACATCCCGTACCTACTCACTGCTAGGTGAACAGGGGCTACACGTGAATGGAGACACACCCAAATATCTCCACCCGGCCGGGGAATCGAACACCGGTCCTCTGGCTTGTGAAGCCAGCGCTCTAACCACTGAGCTACCGGGCCGTGTGTGTGTGTGTGTGTGTGTGTGTGTGTGTGTGTGTGTGTGTGTGTGTGTGTGTGTGTGAGAGAGGAAAGAAAGGTAGTAGGATTGCGAAGGACAAAATAAAGGGTGAAATATATTTCTGTGTAAGAGGGAAAAACAAACATGTTGTACCATAACCACTATCCTGTAAATATGTAATTTAATTTTCTCTCTCTCTCTCTCTCTCTCTCTCTCTCTCTCTCTCTCTCTCTCTCTCTCTCTCTCTCTCTCTCTCTCTCTCTCCTGGCAGGCACCATCGACAAAGACTACCCAAAGACTAAAGCTGGCCGCGCCTTCGAAGTTGGCGAGCCGTCTGTGCGCAGAGTGATGGCCCGTCTTCGTCCCTCTCGTTCCGTCATCACCTCCCTCCACACTGTGTGCAGGAAGGACAGCCTCGATCTAACAGAGGACGACAGGTATAAAGTAGCAGTAGTTTTTGCCGCACTGCTGGGTTTATTTTACGAATAAAAAACATTCATCATGGAAAAAGAATGATTGCATTGAGAATATTTCTTTTTCTAAATTTGTAAAATTAGAGCGTGTCTCTCTCCTTCTAGCATAACAGGAAAAAGTCTCACACAATAATACCTTCGCCCACCCTCACCCTTACATTTATACTCTTTTATCAACAACACTTCGACAACTTCCCAACAACTTTACGAACAACAACTTACTGTATCCTTATACCTACTGTGTGTGATACCAACGAAGAAACAAAGTTGAACTGATGATTTAACCAAAACATCGTCATCGCTTTTTGTGAAGCTGTTACTGACACCCGTCCTCATCTCGACGACTTGTCTCTAAGAATTCACTGCTGCGTATCTAAAGGTGTGTTCACATACACATAATGATATTTGTAACGTTTTAGAACTTTTCGTGTATGTTTCATCCTTTGCAGTAGATATAACCAATTCCATAGCAATAACATCTCAAAATACTTGGTAATTAATAATGGTCCCATTCACTAGCACACCGGCTAAGTGGTAGGCTTAATAAAGAGAAGGTTTGTGGCGATTGTGAAGGAAAAGTGAAGAGCAGATGGATGTTTGTTGCAATCGTTGGTGGAGAGCAGAGGTGCTGAGTGTTCCAAATGTGGCAGCTGGGGACATAAGCTAAGTGTGAGGGGCTAACAGAAGGTTAGTTAAAATTTGTCAGTTCTATTATGAATAATGGAAGAATGGCCAGAAGAAATTGAAAAAAAAAATGAAAAGACGGAATTTGATTAACATAAAACATGGTCATCATGAAGCAAATTAAGTTAGACTTGATAGAGACAATTAATGAGTTGAGAAGGAGGTTGAGGATAAGACTGTGACGTAAGATCGTACATTAACGAGTGTATTGATGGGAGACTTGGAGAACACTAATGAAAGACAGAAAGATCAAAAGGAATTTTGATAAAATATATATATATATATATATATATATATATATATATATATATATATATATATATATATATATATATATATATATATAGGAAATAGACACTACAACTACCTGCATCCAGAAGGTAGTAGGACTAGTTAAGGAAGCTCAGAGGGGAGAGGACTAGGCCAGCATTACTAAAAGTTACTGATGAGAACCAGAAAGTAACAATATTATAAAATAAAGAATAAATAAATATAGATCAAATCAACCAAAAAAAATGTTGCTATAACCTGAAAAAAATAAATAAACAAAAAGAAAGAAAAGCCCAATGTGAAACTGGACAGCACATAGAAACGAAAGATTGTGCTTGGACAGATGGTGAAGCTGGCGAAAAAGTTAAAATCAGAAGACACAGTGCATATAGAGTTAATAAACATCGAAGGATTAACAATAGCAAAAACGTATTAAGTAGAAGAGTTGCAAAAAAAAAAAAAAAAAAGAAATAAATAGATTCAACTTGTTTGACAGAAACACATGAAAAATAAAAAGATAAAGTGTTCATGTCAGTGAACTATTTAAGAAATATACCAGCATGAGAAAAGAAAATATGCGAAAGGAGGGAGACTACTAATGTTGCATCAAAATAAAAGGAACATAGAAATATTGCAGTTACAAACAACGATATCATGAATGTATCAATCAGAACTACAAACTTGAAAATAACTGTGGTAGAAATTTTTTTTCTCATATCATATGGTGAAATGGTAACAATAATTAACAGAAACGAAGTTAAACTATTTCAAGCAGCAACTATATACTTATACTAATGCCTAGTGATTTCAACGAACATGTGTGTTTCTTTGGAGAACAAACATTAAACAAGAATGGACAAAAGATAATTGATTGGCTAGAGAAGGAAAACTTCTAACTACTACTGAATAATGATGAAAAATATGATTGACTGTAGCCTACACATGGAAAGGTAAAATCAGAGACGTGTATTAGACTATGGTTTATGTAACCATCAACTTAATGATAGCTTTGTGGTGATGAAAATTGACTAAACACAAGAAACAATTGATATTTCAAACCACAATTTATTGGATATAAGCCTACCGATTACCAGAGAAAACAGAAAACAATTTAGTAAGAAATGGGAAGTATTAAAATACTTCAGTACCAGAGAAGATATCTAAGTATATAATGCCACCAAAGAAGAAGATATGCTATAAGGTAGAAAAAATACTTAAGTATCAGAATATAAGTATATATTCCACCAAAATAAAAGATAGTATATGTATATATATGTTACAAAGAAGAAAAATGAAGAATGTTGATGAACTAAATGAAATGATTAATAATGAAGCAAGGGCTGAACTTAAGAAAAGTACAGAAGAAAACTTGAAAATTATAGACTGAACAAAAAGGAACCTCCGTGAATAGATACGAATATAAGGATGGAAATACATAAAGAAGTTGTAAGAAAAGTTCACTAAGAATACTGAAATATCGAAGAACTTTGATAAAAGTTAAAAATAATTAACTAAGGAACAAGCCATTAAAAGAAGTTGAAACTTTAGAGATAGAATACCAAAAACAAGAAAACAATATAATGAACACATGAACAGAAAACATGCCAGGATTATGCATTACAGCACTATACCACTGGACATAGGGTAAGGGAACCAGGAATACACAATACCAAATCACATGGGTGAGCTTTTTGTTACTATGATATGGTCATGACAGTACAAAAGAACTTACACTAAAGAACTCACCTTTGATAACAGGAATAGAAATAGAATCAGTTTCGCACACATTCAAAAATAGAAAATTCACCAGGACTCGGCAGATGCAAACTTGAATTTTATAAAGCACTAGCAAAAAAAAAAAAAAAAAAAAAAAAAAAAAAAAAAGCAGAAAACATCAAAACAACTGTCAGATGTCACAGCAACGTTTTGGAAACTGAAAGCATATCATACGCATTAATTACACAAAAAAAATGTTCAACATAATTATCTCTGATTCTGAAAAAAAAAAAAAAAGGGGAGAAAGGAAAGGATTCAAGTCAGGAAACTTAAACATTTGACACCTTATTTTAAGCAAATGACAGAATTCAGCTTTCATACAGTATGGAGTAGGCATTCAACACACTAATACAAATCAGCAAAGAAATTTTCTTAGAAAAAAAAGGAGAAAAACAATAATCATATACAAGTCTGAGAACAGAGTATATACTATAGATAGAATACAAGTAATGCAATACGATATATGGATTTTACAATATCAAATGATATATATATATATATATATATATATATATATATATATATATATATATATATATATATATATATATATATATATATATATATATATATATATATATATATATATATATATATATATATATATATATATATATATATATATATATATATATATATATATATATATATATATATATATATCCTCCGTCTATACTATGTGCTACCAATAGAAGACTGGCGAATTTGTGCTTGCCGGCTGGTTTAATTTAGGAGAGGGTCAGCATCGTCTCGCGATACAGAGTACTGTAACTAGCTGAGTGCGTGAGTCGTTTGTTTGTTTGTCTTTCCCATTTTTTAAGTTGGTTCATAATAAGTTTTTTTAATGAGGTTCTATATATACACGGAAAGTTAAATTCGTTTGTAATAGCAATTACAGACGTATTGTAAAATAGTGATTATATGTAATTCTTTTATAATCAGAATTTATATTTTCTGATAACGATGCCGGAGACTCCTAAAATGCTTGCCAAGAGTGCCTCAAACCAGAAAAAGGTTAGAAACCACTGCTCTATAGCGTTAACTCAGATGCACATGGACTAGGTTACTCTCAGCACTTTACACACTCGATTGGGTCACAATTGTCTTCCACAGACACTGACTGCTTGTTTTCAGTCAAACAGTGATTCACTTTTCACTAACCTTGTCATCCAACTTCTTAACCTTCTAGTGAACCTGGTGAGTTGTCTCCTGCACGACATCTGGCTGTTGTCCAAATCTTGCCTTTTCTTTCCTCGTTTTTTTGCCTGTCCTTCATTCATTCTAGCATGTTCTTTATTCTTTCTTGAGTCTTTTTTCCACGGTCTTGGATGTTTTTCCTTCATAATTGCCTGTTATTCATTCATTCCTGTCTATTCTTTCTTCGTTCTTGTCTGTTCTTCATTCACTCCTGCCTGTTCTTCATTCATTTTTGCCTTTTCTTCTTGTTGTTCCTTTGTTTCTTGCTGTGTTATTCCATCAGTTCTTCATGCATTCTCTCTCGATTTCTCATCTCTTCCAAAAGTTCTGCTAAGATGTGGACTTCCTCCTTGGTAGTCTGACCGCAAGTCTCTATGATGATGAAAACATTCTTCATCTGACACAAATGTTACTCCGGGCACGTTTGTATGTCTTCCTCACTCACACCAACTGTTACGACGTCTCCCATACACGAGTGAGATCCACACTGGATTCGTGATACTAGTGTTACAGCGCCCTGGGACGTCTGTATTCTGCACTTCGGTTCGTGAACCACAGTGTCATCACTGAAACTGGTAACAATCTGTGGAGAAGGATACGCTGGGCAGAACTTGTGAAGTTTAATTACTTGTGCAAGTGAAGTGAGTTCAAGACTGTCTTTGCACTTATCACGCTCCTCATTAACTCACTTCTTTTACAGAATGATCTTCTAACTCATTGTTCCTCTCCTTACTTCTTATTTGCACACTGCTTACTTCTCACTGACTACTTATTTAATACTGACTCGTGTTGGCTCAGTACCTTCCTTAATACAATACGTTACATCTAGATAATTCTACTGCATTACAGAACCTCCTCAATCATCTTGGTCACATCACATAAGAACCACAGTACTACAATATATAATAGAAGATTAAATCTTAACGGAAGAGTACTAGATTAGGCTCTGCCCACCTGGGGTAGAGAATAAGTCACAACAGGCTTTGCCCGCCCCGCCTTGGTAGGGAGCAATTCGGGACAGGCTTTGTCGGCCCCCCGCACCCCCCCTTTCCCCAGAGAAACGTAAGTCCTGTCGTTTAGTCTTCCAAAGACTTCCAGGTTCTTCCCGTTATAGCAATAATAATAATAATAATGAAATAATTAATACACAGCTATAATTTTATGATTTAAGTAAAGTAATGGAGAAAGACGTAAAAAAAAAACATTCATGAGGTACTGAAAATGTATTTCAAAATATATGATCATGAATTTCATGCTCTTATCTGCACATATTCTTTATCTTAATTGTAAGTTTCATGTACAATGTATTTACCTTTTAGTTTGAGGAAGGTAGCTATATAAAGATTATGTTTCTGTTTGGCTAAATTTTGCATATTGTTTTAACTCTTTATTAGAGAGAGACATATATTGGAAGTTGAGTTTTATATGGTCAAGTTACCGGAAAATTCATTGCACTTAGCTTTTATCTACACAATTTTTTAACTACTTGTTGCAGGTGCTTAGTTTTCTTTTATCTACACAAAAGTTTTATTACTGGATGTATGTGCTTCTATCTTATTTTCTAGTTGCTGAAAGGCAGCTGACAGTAATGTCTATTTGGTTTAATTTGGGGACGGTGTTTTCAGTGTTTGATAGAGTGAGACATGTATTGGAAATTCTTTTACCTGGACAATTTATTACGAGTTTATTATACTTGTACTGATCAATTGTTATTAACTTACGTACAAGATAGTAAATAAGAAAATTTTGTTAAGACACAAATAATATGTGTACTTGTTTCCGCTGTATATTTACTATCAAATAATAATCATCTCTCTCTCTCTCTCTCTCTCTCTCTCTCTCTCTCTCTCTAGACAGGCCTTGGCCACAAAAGTGTCCGAGGCCACCCAGTCCCGTGTTGTAGTCACTCACGGCACAGATTCCCTCATAGACACCGCAACGCACCTGGCCACACATCTGCGTCATCGCGGCATCGCCAGCAAGACGGTAGTCTTCACGGGGGCACACACACCAGAGAAGTTCCGGTAGACTTCTCTCTCTCTCTCTCTCTCTCTCTCTCTCTCTCTCTCTCTACTTTTTCATCAAATGGGATATTGTATAGCTGTGCTATCAGTAATAATTCTTCCTCCTCTTCTTCCTCCTCCTCCTCCTCCTCCTCCTCCTCCTCTTCCTCCTCCTCCTCCTCCTCCTCCTCCTCCTCCTCCTCCTCCTCCTCCTCCTCCTCCTCCTACTACTACTACTACTACTACTATCATTACTACTGCTACAATTACTATTACTACTACTACTACTACTACTACTACTACTACTACTACTATTACTACTACTACTGCTACTAGAACAACAAAAACTACTATCAATACATTTACTATTATCATTATTAGCATTAGTGGTGCTATTTTTCTTTTTATGTAAGAGGGAAATACTGAACAAAAATTATCAAATAAAAAGGACCACTGAGATGCCAGTCCCAAGGAACAATAATAGGGTTAGCTAAAAAAAAAATGGGATAGATGTCTTAAAATTTAGTACAAGTCATAGGTAGATGGAAATGCTAAAAAGGGTAGGAACTTCCAGTGTTTACCTGAGAAATGGGTGAATAACATAGAGTAATGGTTAAATCTTGCGTTAGTGATGTGGAAAGAACAGGGAAAGTAAGATTGACAGGATCAGAAATATTACAGATCATGGCTACTAATGCTGTGAGCTCTATGCTGAAATGTGGTTTATTAAATGTTCAGTCAGTAGGAAACAAGACAATAAAAATCAGATCTTTAATTGATGATGAAAATCTGGATATTCTTGCTTTGACTGAAACATGGCTGAGTGAATATGATACTGCAAACACGATGCAAACCCATACAGACTACATGAACCAAGAAATGACTGACATGTGATGTAGAGCATTTGCAAGATGCGCACCAAGGATTTACAATAAACTGCCGAGTGATATTAAAGGTTGTGCCAGGATCGATATCTTCAAAAAGAAATTGAAGACATATTTGTTCAAGGAAGTTTATGACTTCAACGGCATGGAAATCAAAGACAATTATAGATGATAGTTGCTTTTGAGGGAGGCTCTGCTGAGCGCTGCCTCGCAGTGGAGCGGAGCCTAGAACAAACACCACAAGTAACAAGTAAGTAACAAGTAAGTAACAATATCACCTGTCCTATGTTATGCGCTCACCGCACAGAAATGGGAGGGAAACAACGGTCATTCCAAGGGAAATCAGCATAATACCTCCTCATGTCCCCCAAATAACATAAGCAAAAACACCAAAGTCACCTCCGTTGAAGATGGACTGAAGTTATATAAGGCAAGATACAGATATAGAATTGTGATAAGAGGAGCCCAACAGAGAAGATTAAGTTAATTAAGTTATGTTAGAAGATACGGTAACAATATAAGCAGAAGGTTTCAAGGTTGAGAAAAATTCAAGGATGTTGGGTGTATATCCAAAATGGTCATAAATACAAGTAGAATGTTGCACCAATTGTTCTAGGTCATGGAGAACAGAAAATTTGAAGGCTAGTTCACCAGGATGGTTAGTACAGGAAGAGGAAAGCTGTAGCTGGGTGTGAACATTGAAGTCTTCAAGAATGAAAATCATTGCTAAAGGAAAAATGAACAGAAAGTGCTCTTCTTTGGAGGTTTAATTGTCAAAATATTACTTATAGTTAGGAGTTAGGTGAGAGGTGGACACCACAAATAAATTTAGAGTGACTAAAGTCATAAACAGGAAACTCAAAAGATTCAAGAGCGTGGGCACGAGAGCAAGTCAAGTCGTTCTTTTGTTGCTAATGTTAGTATACTTGTGACAGTATTATTGATATTGATAACAGTAGCAGTGGTGGTGGTAGAAGCAATGGTGGTGGTGTTGGTGGCGGTAATGTTGTTGGTAGTAGTAGTAGTAGTAGTAGTAGTAGTAGTAGTAGTAGTAGTAATAGTAGTAGTACTAGTAGTAGTAGTAGTAGTAGTAGTAGTAGTAGTAGTAGTAGTAGTAGTAGTAGTAGTAGTAGTAGTAGTAGTAGTAGTAGTAGTAGTAATATTAGTAGTAGCAGCAGCAGTACGAGTAGTGAAATAAAAGACTAATGATAAGCATTGGTAGCAGTAGCAGTATAATTATAAGTAGCATACTGTATAATTACATACATACCATTGCTTCTAGTATCTCAAAATGATCCGCTCTCTCTCTCTCTCTCTCTCTCTCTCTCTCTCTCTCTCTCTCTCTCTCTCCAGGGATTCCGACGCGGACTTCAACATTGGCGTGGCGATCGGGGCGGTGCAGGCTGCCGGCCCTGGGGTGTTCGTGGCTATGAACGGAATCTTACTTCCCTGGGACCGTGTGGAGCGGGACGACATTGGACAGTTTGTGCCTCGTCGACGACAACTTCCGGTCACAGTGTAAACTTTCCTTCCTTTTTCCTGTTCATTCCCTTCCTTCGTCCTCTCGTTTGCTCATTTACGTCTCCTTTTCTTGTTCACTCTCCTCCTACCATCCTTTCTTTCCTTCTTTTGTTGTTTGTTGTTGTCATCTTCCCATTCTACCATTCCCCTCTCCTTCCTCGGTTTATTAATTTTCTTCCCATCCTTCTTTCCCTCCTACTTCTCTGGTTTGTTAATTACCTACCTTCCTCTCCTACCTTACTTCCTCATTATCTGAGTTGTCAATTTCCTACACACATACACATCGTTTCTTCCCTAATATATATATATATATATATATATATATATATATATATATATATATATATATATATATATATATATATATATATATATATATGTGTGTGTGTGTGTGTGTGTGTGTGTGTGTGTGTGTGTGTGTGTGTGTGTGTGTGTGTGTGTGTTTAATTTTTTTTCTACTCCCCCCATCTTTCCTTCCCTCCCTCCTCTCATCCATGTTAATTTCTTTTCCCGCCGTCTTTTCTTCTCTCCTTCCTCTCAGTTATGGTAACTACGTATTCCCATACTACTGCAAACCTTTTTCACCTGTTAATTCCCTTGTCCCGCCTCTCTCCTTCCTTTCTTCCTCTTTTGTTTGTTTGTTCTCTTTCTTTATTTTGTCATTATCATAGTCAACTCTTACATGTTTTCTTCACCTCTCATTTTTACCTTCTCTTTTTAATAAGTGCCAATTCCTCCTCTTCATTTTTACACTTCTTTAATCATCTCCACCTCACTCTTCCTCCAATCCATCTCATCCTTGTTTCTTTCCCATACTTTCTTATTCTGTTTCCGTCCTTTTAGTCCTTTCCTTCCATGCATTTACGCATTCACTTATTTTTTTTCTCAATAACGTTTATTTTTCCTTCCTTCCTTTTCTCCAGTTAGTATTATTCCTTTCACCTTTCCATTCCATCTTCTCTTTTTTTCTTTCTACTTTACTTAACTCCTTTGCATTCTTAAATAGATGAGAGAGAGAGAGAGAGAGAGAGAGAGAGAGAGAGAGAGAGAGAGAGAGAGAGAGAGATAATGAGAATCATTAATTCATGAGCTAATAATGAAACACGTGTCTCTCAGGCATTTACATAGTTGAATCATCAGTGGTCCTCGGCACACACGTGTGGCAATAGAAGTGATAATAAGGCTTTTTATTCAAGTTCTTTTTTCCTATGATTCACTAGATCCAACTGTTCAATGTGAGGGACATGAAAATATGACTTTTTTAGGTAAAATGTTTACATCAGACAAGACGGCAGTGATTTTGTATTAAATGTTGGTGTACAAGAGAATGTTTTTATTTTATTTCCTCTGAGGTTCTATAATTTGATATTTTCCTTTACAATATTATAGTAATCTCAACCAATGCATTTTCTTGATACGCACTGAAAATAACACTTTAAACTTACATGATGTAAACACCAGTAGAAGGAAAACTAGTTAATGTTTAGCTATATAATTTCCATTTACAATCGTGAGTAGCATTGCAATTTTGGCAGCACACAAACACACACATACACACACACACACGCGCGCGCGCGCACTACAGTTGTTCGGTGGATAAAGTCCAACACGATAGCCGCCTGTTGAATTCTTATTCTTTCCCTATTTCTCACTTTGATAGGAGGACGCAATAGAAACGAGGTGAATCGATAATTTACCCCTAGCGAGGTCTAATAACGTTAGTTCAGGGCATGATTTTAACATATTATTAAGGCTAGCTGTGACATCGTATAACGTTGCGCTTTGTATGTCAAAATTTAATTACGGCGGGCATTCACATCCTGCTCTTTAGACAACTCTCCATCGTACAAAACCGCTTGCTCCTCAGCATAACAAACCTGTAGTGAACACCACTACACTACTATACAATCATCACCAGTCATGCACTCCTGACTTACTCCAGTGTGTAGTGAACACCACTACACTACTGCTACTATCCAGTTACCACGTGGGTCAGTTCATCACCGAGACTCCGGGACACACACACTCGCCTACACGACCGCTCGTCCCGTTACCACTACACTACTGCTACTACTACTATCCAGCTGGAGTCTCCCTTCACTGACCATCCTGATGAACTAGCCTTCGACTTTGCTATTCTCCATAACCTAGAGCAACTGATTCAACACCCTACTCGTATTCCTTCCTGACCGTCTTGGAGATACGCCCAACATTTCTGACTTTTTCCTTAGTTTTAATCCTTCTGCTTACACTGTTACCTTATCTTCTCCGTTGGGCTCTTCCTATCACAATCTCATTTATGTATCTTGTCCTATTTCTCCAATCCCTCCTGAGGATACTCCAAAGCGGAGGTGCCTCCGGCGTTTTGCTCCTGCCAGTAGGGGGAACCTGCGGAGGTATTATGCTGATTTTCTTTGGAATGATTATTATTTCCGTGTCAGAAACCCATCTCTGTGTGCTAAACACATAAAAGAGGTGAGTAGCATGGAGGCGTACATTCCTCATTCTTTTTTTCTCAACCTAAACTTTCTAATACTTGATTTAACACAGCCTGTTCTCGTGCAATACATGATAGAGAGGTTACCCACATAAAGTACTTGAACCTTCCATCTCCTGAATCTCATACACTTTATATTTCTGCCCTGACTCATGCCAAATCTGTTCTTCAACTTCCCAAACACTCCTACATAGATGAAAAAATTCAAAATCTTTCAGACTCTTCTCGTGACTCCTGGCATCTGGCCACAATCATCTTATGATAGACAGACTACTTTTAACGCGGAGTAATGTAATGTTCTGTATATGGTGTACTGGGGCTGTGTATTGTTCCGCTACCCCAAGGGACGCCACGCTCAGTCTGGTCCCTAATTAAAATTTAGCGGCTATTACACGGACACAATTTGCCTGAGCACAGCACGTTTCGTGAGCATTTTGCTCACGGAAATGTTGTTTTCCATCATCTCAGCGTGCTCAGGCTAGCGTAATCACTGCTCACGGTAAGTAAACTGCTGGGGATACACTTCAGGTGTTTATAAGGCATTATGTTAATATCCACTTGAAATAAATAGGTAAATTGTGTTGCAAAAGGATTTTTATGAGTGGCAGACGAAGTAAAGAATGTTTTTACATGTTTAGAGTACGAAATAACACGATATTCCATATGGGTAATATTGGAGTCGAAAATATACTGTTTGGGTGGAATTAATGATTTCTTATCGATTGGATCCCTTGAAAAAAAGCCACGTGCACCACACAGTCCTACAGCACCCCAACAGCAACATGCCTGTGCAGTGGAACAGCGAAGTAGAGCTTGCATTAATTGAATTAGTGCGTGCTGTTCCATCTCTGTGGGATACCAAGCACAGGGACTATTCCAAGAAATTACTGAGAAAGCAACTGTACAAAAAAATATCGGAGGAGTTGCAAGCAGCATTCCCTGATTTGGAAAAATAGATGCAGGTAAGATTAATTGTCTGGATTTAGTCCAAGCCTTGAAAATATGTTATTTCACTTCCATATTATAGCTGAGAATCAAAATACATGTCTCTATACCTTAATACGAAGCCACAAGTAACTAACAGTAAGCAAACACCTACCCAGCCTCACAAGCCAGGGTGTCAATACAAAAAATTTCCAGTTTGGTATGGAAATTTTTTCCTGTGTGGCATGAAAAATCTGAGTAAATATGCAGAATAGGGCCTTGTTCAGAGCTGACCTAAAACTTGGTCCTACATTTTCTACTAACTGTCCTTAACACATGAATGAAGGTTTAAATAAGTGTTCTTAACCTAATGTAATGTAAGGTAACCTAACTTAACCTAATGCATTGTAACCTAACCTAATGTAAATTAACCTAATTTAACCTTGTAATCTAGGTTAGGTTAGGTTACCATACATTAGGTTAGGTTAGGTTACAATGCATTAGGTTAGGTTAGGTTAAGAGCATTAATTTACACCTTCATTCATGTGTTAAGGTCCGTTATTGAAATATGTAGGACCAAGTTTTAGGTCAGCTTTAAAGAAGGCCCTATTCTGCATATTTACCAAAATCTGTTTTCACTGTGAGATATTATTAGAGCACGCACATCTTTCACAGAGGGGTATCTATGTATAATTAATACTAGGTAATAGGTATTGTGAATTTGAAGATTTCACTCCTTCGGTGCGAATAAGGAATTTATGTTATCTTGACATACTGTTTCAAGTGGCATCGGCAGGTGGTGTCAACTATATGTAACCTGACTTAACCTAACCTAATCAAACGATAGCCCCTTTCCTTCAATAGAAAGGTTAGGTATGCTGGAAAAAAATATTTACATTTCATTATTATTGGAGCCTTTGTTGAAGGTGCCTTTGTAACAGTTAGGATTTGCCTATCATGCATTTTTTTTAGGGATAGGGCCAGCCCTTTAACATTATTGTTGTATTCTCAATGCAGATTTGCAGCTTTTTATATGGTAATCATACAAATTTCTTACAGATGCTGTAATGAACAAGTTCAACATTCTAAAGTCCTCATTTCGTTGCGAGCTGGCCAAAATCAGACAGATCAAAAGTGGTTCTGGTGGATACTACACCCTGAAATGGAAGATGTTCGATTCACTCTCCTTCCTAGCTGATACTGTTACGCCACAGGGGAATACATCTAACCTTGATGTAAATGTGCCACCAGTAAGTACCTGCTCCAGCATGCAGCACCCATGGAGACATTGGGCCCCATTTGTCCGAGTCGAACAGCTTGTACATATGGATTGACAGCTTCACATTTTTGCTATGACACTGTGAGGGTAGAAAAGTGTGGATACTGCTTAATGAACCAACTGAACAAGGCTAACGTAACTTATGCCTGGATTAAAGACCCAATCATACAGCTTAGTTAACCAACTGAACAAGGCTAATCTAACTAAATGCCTGGATTAAAGATCCGATCACTTAGAGGTCCACAAAGCTATTTAAGATAAGGTTAAGGTTATGTTAATTTATTTATTCTGTTTCACTACATACACACTTGCCTATACAAGGAACTCCATAACATAGCTGCAGATTTGTCAACTACTTAGTGAGCTATGCGAATTGGCCAGGTGCGACCCAAATTCATGTATACTTGAAGTAGCATGTAAGGAAAAGATAGACCGAGTATTTCCAGGAATTGCTATAATGTCATACCCTGGCATGCCACAGCCTGGTGGGACATAGCGTGATGCAGCAGTGGCACAAGGATGTAAATAATTACGTCTACGGGAGAATTGTAAAAGGGACCCTGCTGTGAACACGAGAGTGAGAGGCCTAACATAAACAAGAGAGAGGGAAGCCAGGCATCAGATAGTACGCAGACCCAAACAAACACTCAAAACAAAATACTCTGGTTACGACGTTGGAGAGTGGTATAGTCAACACGTGTTTCCCACGTGTAGTTGAACAGGATGGGTGGTTTTAAATGGCCAATGAACAAGCAGTATTTCATGTTTAGACCAATGGTGAACGTGCTATGAGACTAGGGAAAAGTTGAGCCTATGAAACACCAGTAAGGCAATGTTGTGTATACTACGTTTAAGGTTGTTTCTACATTACCTTCGTATGTGTTCTCGTCCTTACATTGTCACACGTGGACCTCCACATGTCTGATCTCTGAATGGTAGATGGTAAAATGGGCGTGGAGAAAAGGTACGAAACCTTGAGTATTTAAAATAAGCAGAAACCAGCAAGAAGATATCTAGAATCTTGGCAGAAACGAGAGGAGAAAGCAGAAGGCAGTGGCCGAGAGGAGGAGAAGAAACATTCGAGTCATGGACAGACTCTTTCTTGTATTAGTGAGTAAAGCTCTATAGTTGTTAATGCAGTCTAAGACAATGTTTATGTCATTTAAGTGAAAGGAGGAAACAAATATAGGATGTGTATTTATTAGGATGTTATATTAAGATTTTATGTATGTGTAGTGCAATTCCCACAGTTGATGCATTAAGATATATAATATTGAGGAGATAATTACATATGATATATTGTGGTGTATACATTATATGGGCATTTATAGAAGTCAAGCATTGAGTTGATATTGAGATGCATCAGCTGTGAAATTGGCACCTAATGTTTGTGGTTTTATTGTATGTGATTAACATTGATGAAGGATTTACGGAGATAAGGATTTATGGAGATGAGCTTAACATTTCTAAGGGCATTGATTGAATTTGTGTGACATTATGAGCAATCTTGAAAAGTGGTGTAATTAATCTTAGATGAATTAAAATTAGAAAATACAATACCGTATAATATATTACCTGCAGTAAGAATAAGTCTTCACTTAGAATAACACGATTGCAACTTGCAACGAACTTCCGAAACTGGTGGCAGCGGTGGGATATTATTGCAATTGCAATCGTTGCAGGCGTATAGTTGAGAGTGAAGACAATTAAAATTTCGATCAAGTGCATTGGATGTCACGGATGTAGCGGATGTTAACGAGTAAATATTGAGAATATTTTAATGTTGCTTAATTGTAGATGAAACATATAGTTCATAAATTACGTCAGCGCTCGGTATCGCTTAACGGTAAAGCGAATCAGCAGCCAGCCGTCACAACCTCTAGAATGGCGCAGTCACCCCCTACATCTCCGTTTTCCCCCCCTATCCCGGCTTGCATCAGTACTGGGGAAATTGCGGAAGCGATCACTGACAATGCAAGGGATAATTTTTCCAAGGTAATTGGGTTACCATATTTTTGTGGAGGTGAAGAAAGAAGCCCGTCGGTACCAAATGTAAAATGTATCGCCAGCGCTCACGCATGGATAAAGGATTTAGAAAATAGAACAATGACAAACTGGACAGACGAAGGGAGGATAGAGTTGGCCAAGCAATATGCATTGGACAGTGCATATACTCATATGACACACTGTGCAACGCAACATAAAAATGATTGGGATGATGTGAGAAAAGCATTCCTTGATATTTATCCAGAGGATAGATCGCTTCCAAGCCTGATCAGTGAATTGTCATCAGTAACTCGACAGCCCAGAGAAACCATAACAGAGCTCTATATCAGAGTAGAAGGGATTGTGGCAAAATTAGACAGCATGAAACCCACAGGTAAGGAAGTATATAATGATATATTTGTCTCCATCATTGTGAATGCCTTGCCTAAGGATTTTTCTTATATCCTTGCTGATGCAGATATGAAAAAGCCTTTATTAGTATACAAAAAAGCTCTCAAATATGTAGCGTCACACCCCAGCCTTCAGCTACACGACGCTGCAGTACGCAAAGAAAATAGGGTTGTCCCAGTAAACGCAGTGACAGTGAATGCTGTTACTACAGATCACACGATGTATCGCCCTCAGAATGTCAGAAATATACATTGTCAGAGGTGTGGGCGAAATAACCACACCATTCAAAATTGTAGAACCATAGAATGCTTTAGATGTCACAAGTGGGGACATTTCGCGAGTCAGTGCACAGTGAAATTACCACCAATACCACCAAGGGCGAGGCCCACGGTAACTTGTTTCACCTGCGGGGTACAGGGCATGCGAGTAAGGACTGCATGAACAACTCACGTAGGTACACCACATATCAAACACAAAAAAAACGCCAATTTACCACCAACGCAACCACATGAATCGGTGGTAATCACAGCGGTGAATAGTGACACGGGAAATGTTTCTATTGAAGTTCAGATTGAAAATGAGAGTGTATTAGCCTTGATGGACACGGGGCAGGGGTATCTCTTGTATCGCGTGACGTTGTAGACAAACTTAAAAGAAACACATTACTCCAACAAATAAGGTAATTCGCAATGCGAGTGGAGATGAAATGTTGACTTCAGGAAAGACTAAGCTAACTTTGACAATTGGAGGTAAGATATACACACATGATTTTGTGATCAGTGAAGATAGAGCCTTGCCATCACAGATAATAATAGGTTTTGACTTTATGAAAAGATATAATGTGAATCTAAATACCAAACCTCTGCAATTATATATTGAAGGAAGGAGAATTGTTATTGTAGAAATACCCATGATGCATGCCATCATGATAACTGAGAGAAGTGAAAAGGAAGCAGTAACAAATGAATCAAAGGATAATCCCAGTTATAAATGCTCAGTAGCTCAGACATCAATATTACAAGGAGTACGAGTGAGTTATGTGACCTTAGAAACAAAGTTAGTGGATAGTGATATCGCTATATTCGAGCCAGTTAAAGGAGTTATAGGGTCTCAGTTTTTATGTCCAGGTTTAGTGAAATTAGAAAATGACATGGAGAAGAAGAAATCTAGGTTTGTGGTGAGGTATATAAATTTCTCGAGTGAACATGTGCCGTTAGAGCCAGGGAAAACATTAGGCTACTTACAGTCATGTCAGAGTGAGGTTCTGCCAAGCGGGAGTGATGAATATACAGTGAATGGTGTGACAGAAGAAAATGAAACAGATAAAATGAAGGCCTTTTCAGAAATCATTAATCACATGTATCCTGAGGGAACAAGGAAAAATCAAATATTGAAAGAATTAGTTGTTAAATACTCCTCTGTCTTTGCTAGTGATGACGACATTCCAAGTATATCACCCTTTTCTATCACACCATTCAGTTACAGTCCAGACCTACGTCCAAGAAACCTTATCCCATCCCAGCTTGTTTTTATGATAAGGTAGCTGAACAAATTAAAGTAATGGAGAGCCAGGGTATTATTAGACCATCCAGATCAGCATTTATCTCCCCAGTTGTTCCCATAGTGAAAAGGATGGAAAAATTAGATTGTGTGTAGATTTCAGGAATTTAAATCAGCATGTGCTGAATGATTCTTACCCATTACCTAATGTGAATAACATTTTGCATAACTTGGGAAAAGGAAAGATGTTTTCATGCCTTGACTTGAAACAAGGTTACCATCAAATACAGTTAAATGAAGAAAGCAAGCCCTGGACTGCATTTGCAACACCAAATGGATTATATGAACATAATGTGCTACCTATGGGTTTAAAGGATTCTCCTGCGGCATTCTGTAGAATTATTAATCAGGTATTGGCTGGATTGACAGGATCTGATACTTTTGTTTATATTGATGATATCATAGTTCAAGGAACAGATCTAGAAAATCATGTAAAGAATTTGGAGAGGGTTCTTCTACGCTTGCAAGATGCTCAGTTGAAAGTAAACCTGAAAAAATGTAATTTCTTTAAGGATAGTGTAAATTATCTAGGACATATTATATCAGCCGAAGGGTTGAAAACACAGCCTAGCAAAATTGAAGTTATTAAGAACATGCCAGCCCCACAACAGTGAAAGAATTACAGTCCTTCATTGGAATGGCTAACTACTATAGGAAGTTTGTGAGAAACTATGCTGAGATAGCTGCTCCCTTAACTAAACTAACAGCAGGAATGGTGACTGGAAAGAAGAACAATAACCACATAATGTGGAATGAAGAAGCTGATAGGGCTTTTAAGACCTTGAAGCAAGAATTAACACAAAATGTTGTTTTGAAATTTCCAGACTTCTCAAAGCCATTCTTTTTAACGACGGATGCTTCGAGCTTTGCCATCGGGGGATTAATACAACAAAGGGATAGCATGAATAACCTAAGACCCTTATCATTTTTTAGCAGGAAACTGAACAAGGCTGAACTTAATTATAGTACTATTGAAAGAGAGGCTCTGGCAATTGTATATGGGCTTAAGGTAAACAGAGATTTGTGCCTGGGTTACCCTATTTATATTCTCACAGATCACAGACCATTAGTATGGTTGTTGACCACCTCAAATGCAAATAGCAGGATAGTTCGGTGGCAATTAGCTGTTGCAGAGTTTGATATTAAGGTGGAATATATTCCTGGAAAAGCTAACAAGGTAGCAGATCATTTATCCAGGTTGAGGGAAGTGGAAATAAATGAAGGAAATGAACATTTGTTAGCAATAACAGAAAACACAGAAGAAAATATGGTGGATTGGAATCTGAAGGAATTAATAAGGTCACAAGATAACCATGAATTTTATGGCTTATTGAAGAAGTTAATGAGAGAGAATTTAACTGAGCAAGAAATAAAAGGAAAATTAAGTAAGCACAATATTGATAAGAGGTATAAGAAGTTAAAGATATCAGAATTGTCTCTAGACAATAATATGCTTTACAGAGTAAGTCACAACACATATGGAGAAATGACGCGTCAGATATTAGTACCCGAACAGTTTGTGCACACTGCTGTACACCTCGGCCACTCTTTGCCAACCGCGGGGCATGGTGGGCCATCCGTTACCTTAAGTAGGTGTCAGAAATTTGCATATTGGCCAAAAATGAAGGAGGACATTGAAAGATATTGCAGGTCTTGTCTCATCTGTCGTAGGCTTAAGAGGTCGGGGGACGCCCCAGCACCACTGAGAAGATACCCGGATGTTGAGAGACCTTTCCAGCGCATACATATGGATATTGTTGGTCCCATGGGTAGATCGGATAATGGATATATGTATTGTCTTGTTGTGATAGATGTGCTTACTAGATATTTGATTACAAAACCACTGAAAACCAAGTCGGCCGCAGAAGTTGCTAGAATATTTTTTGATGAAGTGATTTGTAAACATGGTATACCTGAGATGTTAGTGACAGACCAAGGTAGGGAATTTGTCAATTCTATATTACAGGGATTAACTGAGTTACTGCATTTCCGACATAGCAAAACTACAGCTTACCATCCTCAAGCAAATGGGATAGTTGAAAGATCAAATGCAACCTTGATTAACATACTGCGCACTTTGGTGCAAGATAATATGAATATCTGGGATACAATGCTCCCAATAGCTACATTTGCATATAATAGTGCTTACCACACAAGTATAAAAGAAAGTCCTTTTATCTCATGTATCTCAGAGATCCAACCATCCCATTTGAAATGATGAAAGAGGAACAAGTTTGGTATAATGTTGATGATTTTAAGCAGGAGATGGCAACAAAAGCAAATAGGGTATATGCTAGGTGTCAGCAATATTTAGAAGAAGCTAAGGAATAAATGAAAAGGCTCAATGTAAGAAGGCAAGGATAAAGACTATTCAAGTTGGAGATAGAGTATATGTCCGCCGAGTACCCACTGCAGGAACCCCCGCAAAGTTGCAACCCGCATATACAGGTCCTTATAGAGTGACAGAAAAGGTGAGTGATGTAGTGGTCAAATTAAGAAACATTAGAAATGGTAAGATGACAACATTACACACTGACAGAATAAGAATTATCCATGAAGACAATGCTACCCCTCAGATGAACCCGAATGTCAGACGAGCATATCCGGTACACGAGCCAGGTGAAACAAGGGAAACCAAGTTGACATTGCAGACACTAGATCCTTTTCCAGTGTTCTCAGGGATGTAGAGCACTGTGTAGATTCAGAATCGGATGACAATTCACTATCAGAAGCGAGTCATGGTGTTGATGAGGAAATTCATAATGTAACTGAGAATTTGCAAGAAGAATATCAAGGTGAAGCTACCACGTCAGTCCCATACAGTTTACGGTCGAGGACAAGTGTGCCGAATCTTCCGTTTGTAATGCATAAGCCCTTAGAATATGGTAAAAGAAAATAAATAAAATAAAATAAAATGAAATGTTCCTTTGCAGACTGTGGGGCTATGCATGGGATACGTTCAAGCCTGGGATGTACCCCAAAGCTCACCTCCTCAACAAGGGATGAGTTTCTCCCAAGACCATCAACTACTTGTAACTGGACAAGCTTATGTGGTGCCTTTTTTGTTGAAATTGGAGGATATCTATGAGCCAATTAAAAAAGCCATCAATATCACTCAGAATATAATATATAATTTAGATGAAATTGCAGGAGATGATTTTATCATCAATCAGAATATGATATATAATTTAGATGAAATTGAGGGAGATGATTTTATCTTGTTTACCTCTTTGATTTCTCAGCATATCCTGGCTTTTCAAGAAAGATTAAAAATTTGCATGCTTCAATGCAGGATTTCCTAATGCATATTGTGGCCAATGACATTCCTCAACCTAGAAGGAAAAAAGGGGGCAATAAATTTTATAGGATCTTTTGCAAACACATTATTTGGGACTGCTACACAAGATCAAGTTGATATTATTCATAAAAGATTACAATCGTTAGACTCCTTCACAGAAGAGGAAAGAAAACTCCTCAATGTTCATTCCCATGTTATCAATGTCACTCTCAATGAACTAACAAATGTTCATCAAACATTGGAAAAACTAGAAACTGCTACCCGTGTTACTAAGACCCTTATGACTAAGATGGAAAAACATATAGAAAATAATGAAAATCCATTCTTTCACTGGAGATTTTACTGCATGTCCAGCTAGCCTTGACATCCATTGCAGCTGATCATATTAATTTTAAGATAGGATTACAAAGTATGATGGAAACCCATATTTCTCCTAATATTGTGACAAATGCATTTTACTACAACTTTTAGATGAGATATCAGTTAAACATGAGTTATTGTTTCCTCCTAAACCAGAATATTTAGGATTACACAGAGCTGCTATTCGTGTAATCCATAAGACTGCATTACATGACTTGAGCTTCTACTTACTCGTTCCTTTGCGAGGAATTCCAGCTGACACCTTTGATGTCTTCAGGATGACCTCCCTTCCCTTTCCTATTTCTAAATCAGATGCTTTTTTAATGCATCAACCTTCAAGGAAATATTTAGTGATTAACAAGGCAAGAAATCAATTTTTTTGACTGATGATTTTGATGATTGTAGGATGTCTGATGATATATTGATATGTCCTCCCAACCAACCTATATATTCCACTAACACTGATTGTTGTGAGGTTGCTATTTTTCTGCACAAGCCTTCTGTCTCTGATATATGTAACACGCTGATTGTGAAGTCTTTCAAGCCTATTTTTGTTGATCAGCCATCTGGGTGGAATTATGCCACAAGCAAACCACTAGATATTACTGTGAATTGTAACAACTCCTCCATTCCTACTACTAGACACATTATTAATGGTACTGGCCTTCTGAAAGTGAGTCAGGGTTGTTCTATACATAGTGATACATTTTCTCTCCCTGCTTCCTCTCATTATATTGCTGAAGCTCCTATGGTTATTCAACCTTATCCCTTACTACTCCCATTGCCTTCTCATCCTGGGAACATTCTGTTATTGTGAATACCACTAATATCAGCATTCCCGACAGTTTTGGTCTTGAGCCCTGGTCTGTCCCAAAATATATTGCACATATGCAGCCGCTGGCGAAACAGTCCCCTCCTACGGCACTCGACTGGCACAACTGGAAGGACTGGCTCTGGATCCTATTGCCTATTGGGGTCATCGCGGCCGGCCTGGTGGCCTACCGCATCTACCGACCCTGTGCACTCCTTGGCTTGGCACAGGCTGCGCCAGCCCAGGTGACTGTCAGCACACAACGCCAGCTCAATCCAGAGGACACCGCTTATCACGCATGCCCTCACCACTAGCAGTTCGCGCCGGGACGCGCTACTAAGGATGGGGTATGTCATACCCTGGCATGCCACAGCCTGGTGGGACATAGCGTGATGCAGCAGTGGCACAAGGATGTAAATAATTACGTCTACGGGAGAATTGTAAAGGGACCCTGCTGTGAACACGAGAGTGAGAGGCCTAACATAAACAAGAGAGGGAAGCCAGGCATCAGATAGTACGCAGACCCAAACAAACACTCAAAACAAAATACTCTGGTTACGACGTTGGAGAGTAGTATAGTCAACACGTGTTTCCCCACGTGTAGTTGAACAGGATTGGTGGTTTTAAATGGCCAATGAACAAGCAGTATTTCATGTTTAGACCAATGGTGAACGTGCTATGAGACTAGGGAAAAGTTGAGCCTATGAAACACCAGTAAGGCAATGTTGTGTATACTACGTTTAAGGTTGTTTCTACATTACCTTCGTATGTGTTCTCGTCCTTACATTGTCACACGTGGACCTCCACATGTCTGATCTCTGAATGGTAGATGGTAAAATGGGCGTGGAGAAAAGGTACGAAACCTTGAGTATTTAAAATAAGCAGAAACCAGCAAGAAGATCTAGAATCTTGGCAGAAACGAGAGGAGAAAGCAGAAGGCAGTGGCCGAGAGGAGGAGAAGAAACATTCGAGTCATGGACAGACTCTTTCTTGTATTAGTGAGTAAAGCTCTATAGTTGTTAATGCAGTCTAAGACAATGTTTATGTCATTTAAGTGAAAGGAGGAAACAAATATAGGATGTGTATTTATTAGGATGTTATATTAAGATTTTATGTATGTGTAGTGCAATTCCACAGTTGATGCATTAAGATATATAATATTGAGGAGATAATTACATATGATATATTGTGGTGTATACATTATATGGGCATTTATAGAAGTCAAGCATTGAGTTGATATTGAGATGCATCAGCTGTGAAATTGGCACCTAATGTTTGTGGTTTTATTGTATGTGATTAACATTGATGAAGGATTTACGGAGATAAGGATTTATGGAGATGAGCTTAACATTTCTAAGGGCATTGATTGAATTTGTGTGACATTATGAGCAATCTTGAAAAGTGGTGTAATTAATCTTAGATGAATTAAAATTAGAAAATACAATACCGTATAATATATTACTATATATATATATATATAATATATATATATATATATATATATATATATATATATATATATATATATATATATATATATATATATATATATATATATATATATATATATATATATATATATATATATATATATATATATATATATATATATATATATATATATATATATATATATATATATATATATATATATATATATATATATATATATATATATATATATATATATATATATATATATATATATATATATATATATATATATATATATATATATATATATATATATATATATATATATATATATATATATATATATATATATATATATATATATATATATATATATATATATATATATATATATATATATATATATATATATATATATATATATATATATATATATATATATATATATATATATATATATATATATATATATATATATAATATATATGAATATATACTATTCTCAAACATCTGTCACTTCACAATCTTCTGTCTGATTGCCAGTATGGCTTCCGTCAAGGTCGCTTTACTGGTGATCTTCTGGCTATCCTTACTCAGTCTTGGTCATTCTCTTTTAGAGATTTCGGTGAAACTTTTTCTGTTGCGTTAGACATATCAAAAGCTTTTGATAGAGTCTGGCATAAAGCCTTGATTTCAAAACTGCCCTCCTACGGCTTATATCCCTCTCTATGCAACTTTATCTCATGTTTCCTTTCCGACCGCTCTATTGCTGCTGTGGTAGACGGCTACTGTTCTTCTCCTAAACCTATTAATAGTGGTGTTCCTCAGGGTTCTGTCCTGTCACCCACTCTCTTTCTATTATTCATTAATGACCTTAACCAAACTTCTTGCCCTATCCACTCCTACGCTGATGATACCACCCTACATCTTTCCACGTTCTTTCAGAGACGTCCAACCCTTCAGGAAATCAACAGATCACCCGGGGACGCCACGGAACGCCTGACTTCCGATCTTTCTAAAATTTCCGATTGGGGCAGAGAAAATCTAGTAGTTTTCAATGCCTCAAAAACTCAATTCCTCCATCTATCAACTCGACACAACCTTCCAGACAAATATCCCCTCTTCTTCAATGACACTCAACTGTCTTCCTCTTCCACAATGAATATCCTCGGTCTGTCTTTTGCTCATAATCTTAACGTGAAACTTCACATCTCATCTCTTGCTAAAACAGCTTCTATGAAGTTAGGTGTTCTGAGGCGTCTCCGCCAGTTTTTCTCGCCCCTCCAACTGCTTACTCTGTATAAGGGCCTTATCCGTCCCTGTATGCAGTATTCTTCGCATGTTTGTGGGGGTTCCAGTCACACAGCTTTGCTTGATAGGGTGGAATCGAAAGCTCTTCGTCTCATCAACTCCCCTCCTCTGACTAACTGTCTTCACTCTCTTTCTCACCGCCCAAATGTTGCATTCCTTTCTATATTTTATCGCTATTTTCATGGTAACTGTTCTACTGATCTTGCTAACTGCATGCTTCCCCTCCTCCTGCGGCCACGCTGCACAAGGCTTTCTTCTTCCTCTCATCCCTATTCTGTCCAACTCTCTAATGCAAGAGTTAACCAGTACGCTCAATCATTCATCCCTTTCACTGGTAAACTCTGGAACTCCCTCCCTGCATCTGTATTTCCAAATTCCTACAACTTGTCTTCTTTTAAGAGGGAGGGATCGAGGCATTTGCTACCCTAATTCTGGCTTACGGTTTTGGCACTTCTTGTACTCTTTGGAGAGCCAGCGCTCAAGTGGGCTTTTTTCTAACTTTATTTGTTTGCCCTTGGCTGGCCCTCTTCTCTACGTAAAAAAGAAAAAGAAAAAAAACTCTGCTATTAATGCAACATTCATTACATTTTGTTTCAGCAGCACCTCTACTGTTATACATTGTTATCTGCTCTATCTAAGTTGAATTAGCTACTCAACTTATGGTATGTAGGTGATTTATGATATTTATAGTTGAGTGTTTGTTTGCTGTTTTTTGTTTACATTATCATCTTTTCATGCTTTTCATTGATGCTCAATTGCATTATATATATATATATATATATATATATATATATATATATATATATATATATATATATATATATATATATATATATATATATTGCACAATTATCACATATGTAAGAAACAATACTTATGACATAAACGCTTTATTCATCATATGTAACACATTGTATGTAACATTGTTCCTTATGTTTCAGTGATTTGATTATACATGATCATGTAACATTTCTATGTCTTTATACAAATTTTGTATGTTATATTTACTAGTCATTACCACAAATGTGTAAATGTTTGATCAATAATACATTTTACTTTTAAAATAACATGAAATTAATCTATTTAGCCATGTTATACTTATAATATCATGTAATTGTAATTGTTTATTTGCAAACTAACTATATTTTCTTATTTGTTCTCACACTTATGTGATATTTATTTCGCTCAGTACATTGTATGACATGTCTTATTATTATTATTGTTCTTTTTGAAGTGCTTATGTATTGACTAGAGTGCTTGGTGAGGACACCTTCGTTAGCGTGGTCGAGCAATATGATAGAGAGACTACTTTTAACGCGGAGTAATGTAATGTTCTGTATATGGTGTACTGGGGCTGTGTATTGTTCCGCTACCCCAAGGGACGCCACGCTCAGTCTGGTTCCTAACGCAGCTTAAGGAACAGGCTCATGCTCTGTTTGGCAATCCGCTTGCCTTCTTTCTTTGACTGGTCCTCCTGTCCTGCACAGCCAGTCTAGTTCTACAGTCTACTGTCTACAGTCACACTCCAGTGTGTAGACTGTAATTATACATCATCACGCTTGCTACAAGCTCCATCTAGCCACTACCGGCTACAAGTCTCTCTCTCGTCGCCGGCTACTTCTCAAGCCTTTACACGGCCGCTCGCTACCAAGCTACCAAGCCTCCAGTCCATTTTGTATCGTACAATAAACACAGGGAAGCTCCCCCAGTGTTTCTCTTCAGCCACACCAGAACATATTGCTGGTGCCAGCGGTACCAGGACAATCTCCAATAACTATACTTCTTCACCATTCCCTTCTTTATTTCATCCTGATGGTACTATTGCTATCTCATCTGTCTCTAAAGCTAAACTCTTTTTTCAAATCTTTGCTAACAACTCCAACTTGGATGATTACGGGCTTGTCCTTCCCTCTCCCTCTCCCTCTGACTATTTCATGCCTTCAATCAAAAATTTTGGTAATTAGGTTTTCCATATCCTCCCTGGCCTTAAACCTTTGAAGGCTTATGGAGCTGATGGGGTCCCTCATATTATTCTCAAAAACTGTGCTTCTGTGCTTGCATTTTGCCAAGCCAAACTCTTTCAACTATGTCTATCGGCTGCTACATTTCCTTCTTGCTGGAAGTTTTCCTACATTCAGCCTGTTCTTAAAAATGGTGACTATTCTAATCCCTCAAACTACCGTTCAATAGCTTCAATTTCTTTCTTTTCTATAGTTTTTAATCTATCCTCAATAGGAAGATTCTTAAACATCTGTCACTTCACAATCTTCTCTTTGATTGCTAGTGTGGCTCCCGTCAAAGTCAATGAACTGGTGATCTACTGGAAACTTCACAACTCTTGCTCAAACAGCGTCTATGAAGTTAGGGGCTCTGAGGCGTCTCCGCCAGTTTTTCCAACTGTTGTTTCTTCACAAGGGCATTTTATGAAGTACTCTTTGCATGATTGGGAGTTTCCACTCAAACAGATTTATTAGATTTGGTGGAATCAAAAGATTTTCGTCTTATCAACTCTCCTCCTTTGACTGAGTGTCTTCAGCTTCTTTTTCACTGTCGAAATGTTGCATCTCTTTCTTTTATCGCTATTTTCACACTAACTGTTGTACTGATCTTACAAACTGCATGCCTCTTTTCCTCCTGGGGCCTCTCTGTACAGGGATTTCTTCTTCCTCTCATGTCTATTCTGTCCAACTCTCTAATGCAAGAGATATCCAGTATATACTCTCAACCATTCATACTTTTTTTTTTATACCATGTGGTCTTTTCACAGGAATTTATGGGCTAAAGGGGATACTTTTTGGGGTACCTCCTATCTGAAAGCCCACCCGCTAGGAAACCCTTGCCCCGAATGAGGAAGCCCAACCTACACTCGGACTGTGGACAGGGTTCAAACCCGTGCGCTTAGAGACCCTTCGGACCTCAAAGCACGCATGGTTCCACTGTACCACGGCAGCCCCCACTTTCTCTGGTAAACTCTGGAACTCCCTGCCTGCTTCTGTATTTCCATCTTCCCACGACTTGACTTTTTTTTAAAAGGAAGGTTCAAGACATTTCCCTGACTTTTGGCTAATTCTATATCATTTTTTTTAACGGAACTGGCATTCCAAGTGGGTCTTTTTTATTTTTTGTTGCCATTGGCTAATTTTCCCTCTCGTATAAAAAAGAGAACACCACCTCTCCTAAACCTCATCTTTTCCTCAGTGAAACACATGAAACCCAGTCAACTGACAGTAGCCCATTATTTGTTCCCTCTTATTAAACCAGCGGCACACAAAATACAACCAGAAGTGAACACTGCAAAACTGAGCATGACTTGCGCTTTTTCCACGATAACTGACGAATAGCACGGCTAACGATAGCCGCCAGACAGTCACACGACAGCAATGAGATGGATACACGGTATTGCTAAGGTTACAACGAGCATAGGATGACCATCTAATGATATACCGTGTTGCTATCAATAATTTTTCACAATACCAGTGCGACATTAGTACGATGGCCACACGATCAACAGGATAAAGATAAGATGTTACTCAAAGGTACATCGATGACAATTCAATGTTTAACGACAACAAACAACCACAGGACGATAACTAAACTCGTATGCCGCTTGACAAGCACGAGTGACACGACCGTTTCTCTTTTTTTTTTTTTTTTTCTAGATTTCTCGTCTGTATATAAATTTTGGGCTCACACCTGTCCGTCACAGTTCCACAGCAACATCCTACGACGTTACAGCATCGCATCCCATGCAACATGGCCCTTCCCACGCTTCCCCTGCAGGACATGCCTTGCCACATGGCCCTTCCCATTCTCCCCCTCCACCCCCATCAAGACAACCATCCCATGAGTACTACACGTATGATCTTGAAATGAATAGTCTGCTGATCAACAACCTCAAGATTCAACTTTATTTAACCCACCTGCTCGACATTGATCAATAATAAAAGAAGTGAGAGAGGAAGACCGGTAAATAGCTTGTTAGGTCGTGGATTGTGCAGAGAAGAGAGAAGACAGCATCAACAGCACCATCAAGAACTGCCACACCTCCAAGAACGTGGCCCCGATTCCTACCTGCTGATCGACCAGGCCACGTTCAACGAAATATTGCAGCGAATTACAATTCATTAATGATCTTAACCAAACGTCTTGCCTGTCCACTGTTACGCGAATCATACCATCCTACTACAGTTTTTCACGTCTTTTCAGAGAAGACTAATCTTCCAGAAATTAACAGATCACGCCGGGACGTGATAGAACACCTGACTTCTGATCCTTCTAAGATTTCTGATTGAGGCAGACAAAACTTAGTAATGTTCAATACCTCCAAACTCAATTTATTCTTCAATCAACTCAATACAATCTTCCAGACAACTCTTCTATGTACAGTAAATGTCCTTGACATCTCCTTTACTCACAATCTTAACTGGAAATTTTACATCTCATCTCTTGCTAAAACAATTTCTATGATGTTAGACGTTCTGATGCGTGTCCGCCATTTTTTCTTGCCCATCCAACTATTAACTCTGTACGAGAGTTTCATCCATCCATGCAATGAGTACTTTCTGCATGTTTTGGTGGGGTTCCTCTCACACAAATTTGTTAGATAGGGTGGAATCAAAAGCTTTTCGTCTTATCAATTCCCCTTCTCTGACTGACTGCCTTCAGGTTCTTTCTCACCGCCCGAAATGTTGCATCTCTTGCTATCTTCTATCGCTATTTTCTTACTACTGTTCCTCTGGTCATGCTAACTGCATGCTTCCCCTCCTCCTGCGGCCTCGCTGCACAAAGCTTTCTCCTTCGTCTCACCGTTACTCTGTTCAATACTCTGATCTAAGACTTAAACAGTACTCTCAATATTCATATTTTTTCTCAGGGAAACTCATGAAATGCCTACTTGTGTCTAGTTTTCCAACTTCCTCTGACTTGACTTCATTTAAGAGTCCTTTTCAAGTCCCTGATTTTTGACTAACTATGTCAGACCTGCAAGGGAACTGGCAACTAAGTGGGCTTTTTTTTTTTTTTTTTTGTCCTTGCCGGCTTTCCCCTCTTACATAAAAAAAAGAAAAAGAAAATTGATAAAGACTGGATACTGTGTGACGAGGAAGGAGCTGCTAGCTGTCATCGCGAGCTGTAACCATTTCCATCCGCATCTGTATGGTGCCACCTTCAACATAAGAACCAACCATGCGGCCATCCGCTGGCTGAAGACGCTGAGGGAGCCCCAAGGGACAGCTGGCGAGGTGGCTGGGCCGGCTGGAGCAGCACGATCACCGTGTGGCATATCGGCCAGAGAGAGTCCACGGGAACGCTGATAGTTTGAGCCAAGGAATATTCAGGGAAGAAGTTGTGGTGTGGGTTAAAGTTTGGAGGATAGCGGCGGTGCTGCCATCTGTTAGTAGCTTGCTTTCATAGAAAACGTTTTCAGGAGTAACTGAAGAAGATTTCTCCCACGCTCCCCACCCCCAGTGCTGCCATCTGTTAGTAGCGAGCTTTCATAGAAAACGTTTTTAAGAGTAACTGAAGAAGATTTCTTCCACGCTCCCCTCCCCCTCCACCACTTATTTTTCCCTGCATTCTCTCGTTCTTACGAACTTATAAGACAAATAAAACATTATATGTATATATATATATATATATATATATATATATATATATATATATATATATATATATATATATATATATATATATATATATATATATATATATATATATATATATATATATATATATATATCACCTCCACCTGGGCCGCACCATACTCCTTACTTGCATCGCATATGTCGACTGTCTTGTGACCACTTCTGCCCTTGGTGTAGGACTACCCCTGAGAGCATGGAACATTTCCTGCTTCAATGCCCACGCTTCCTCTCTCAACATACTGCATTACGCTCCCGGCTCTCCACCCTGGCCACCACAACACTCGACCTGCCCACCCTCTTGGCGGCCTCAGGCGTCCATCTCTCCTGGCAACCTGCTGTCCTTCTCCTTACTTGTGCCTTCTTGAGGAAGATCGGCCAGCTACCACGCCTGTGATACCCACACAGAACTACCCGAGGGCTCATAAGGATTCAAAAGAGGCCACGAAAATCTATAGATTCTTATGAGCTCTAGGGTGGTCCTGTGTGGGTATCACAGGCGTGGTAGCTGGCCGGTCTTCCTCAAGAAGGCACAAGTAAGGCGAAGAACAGCAGGTTGCCTGGAGAGGTGGACGCCTGCTGAGGCCGCCAAGAGGGTGGGCAGATTGAGTGTTGTGATGGCCAGGGCGGAGAGCCAGGAGCGTAATGCAGTATGTTGAGAGAGGAGGCGTGGGCATTGAAGCAGGAAATGTTCCATGGCCTCAGGGGTAGTCCTACACCAAGGGCAGAAGGGGTCACAAGACAGACGTAGGCGGTGCAAGTGAGCATTGAACGTGGTGTGGCCTAGGCGGAGGCGGGCAATGGTTTTTTTTTTTTTTTTTTACATTACAAGGGCACTGGCCAAGGGAAAACAGTGTTGGAAAAAAAAAAATCCCGCTGGTTGCCAGGCCCTGTTTAGAGGAAAGTAGGAGAAAGAAAAAACAAAAAAATCTAAAAGGAGGGTCCAGTTAACGTAAGAGGTGTCTTGACACTCCTCTTTTGAAAGAGTTTAAGTCATAGGCAGGTGGAAATACAGACACAGGTAGAGAGTTCCAGAGTTTACCAGTGTAGGGAATGAAGGAGTGAAGATACTGGTTAACTCTTGCATTAGGAAGATGGACAGAATAGGGATGAGAAGAAGTAGAGAGTCTTGTGCAGCGAGGCCGCAGGAGGGGGAAGGCAAGCAGTTAGCAAGTTCAGAAGAGCAGACAGCATGAAAACAGCGGTAGAAGACAGATAAAGATGCAACATTGCGGCGGTGACTTAAAGAATCAAGACAGTCAGTTAGAGGAGAAGAGTTGATAAGACGAAAAGCTTTAGATTCCACCTTGTTTAGTAAAGCTGTGTGTGGATCCCCCAGACATGAGAGCCATACTCCATACATGGGCGGATAAGGCCTTGTACAGAGCAAGCAGCTGGGAGGGAGAGAAAATGGACGAAGACGCCACAGGACACCTAACTTCTTGGAAGCTGATTTAGCAAGAGTAGAGATGTGAAATTTCCAGTTTAGATTTTTAGTGAAGGATAGACCGAGTGTGTTTAATGTAGAGGAGAGGGAAGTTGAGTGTTATTGAAGAAGAGAGGATAGTTGTCTGGAAGGTTATGTCGAGTAGATAGTTGTAGAAATTGAGTTTTGAGGCATTGAACAAAACCAGGTTTTCTCTGCCCCAATCAGAAACAAGTGAAAGATCAGAAGTTAGGCGTCCTATAGCATCTCGCCTTGAGTCATTTAATTGTTGTTGGGTTGGGCGTCTGTTGAACGCTGTTGAATAATGCAAGGTGGTATCATCAGCATAGGAGTGGATAGGGCATTGAGTCAGATTTAGGAGATCATTGATGAATAATAGAAAGAGAGTGGGTGATAGGACAGAACCCTGTGGAACACCACTGTTGATAGTTTTAGGGAAGAACAGTGACCGTCTACTACAGCAGCAATAGAACGATCGGAAAGGAAACTGGAGATGAAGGTACAGAGAGAAGGATAGAATCCGTAGGAGGGTAGTTTAGAAATTAAAGATTTGTGCCAGACTCTATCGAAGGCTTTCGATATGTCAAGGCCGACAGCAAAGGTTTCACCGAAGTCCCTAAAGAGGATGACCAAGATTCAGTTAGGAAAGTAAGAAGATCACCAGTAGATCTGCCTTTACGGAAACCATACTGGCAATCAGAGAGAAGGTTGTGAGCTGATAGATGCCTCATTATCTTCCTATTAAGGATAGACTCAAAGGCTTTAGAAAGGCAGGAAATCAAAGCTATAGGGCGGTAGTTAGAAGGATTGGAGTGGTCACCTTTTTAGGGACAGGTTGAATGTGAGCAAACTTCCAGCAAGAAGGATAAATAGAAGTAGAGAGACACAGATGAAAGAGTTTGACCAGGCAGTGAGCGAGTTCGGAAGCACAGTTTTGAGAACAACAGGAGGGACTCCATCCGGACCGTAAGCCTTCCGAGAATCAAGGCCAGAGAGGGCCAGGAAAACGTCTTTATAAAGAATTTTAATTTTAGGGATGAAGTAGTCAGAGGGTGGAGGAGTAGGAGGAATATGCCCAGAATCATCCAAAGTTGAGTTGGTAGCAAAGGTTTGAGCGAAGAGTTCAGCTTTAGAAAAGAAGAGACAGCTGTAGAGCCATCTGGATGAAGTAAAGGAGGGAAAGACGAAGAAGTAAAGTTGTTAGAGATATTATTGGCTAGATGCCAGAAATCTCGAGAGGAGTTAGAATTGGAAAGACTTTGACATTTTCTATTGATGAAAGAGTTTTAGTAAGTTGGAGAATAGATTTGGCATGATTACGGGCAGAAATATATAGGGCATGAGTTTCAGCAGTTGGATGGCTACGGAACCGTTTGTGAGCCGCCTCTATCATTGACAGCACGAGAACAAGCAGAGTTAAACCAAGGCTTTTTAGCTTTAGGGTTAGAGAAAGTATGAGGAATGTATAGCTCCATGCCAGAGATAATCACCTCTGTTATGCGCTCGGCACAAAGAGAAGGATCTCTGACATGAAAACAATAATCATCCCAAGGAAATCAGAATAGTACTGCCTTAGTTCCTCCCACTTAGCAGAGTTAAAATGCCAGAAGCACCTCCGCTTAGGCGGGTCCTGAGGCTGCACTGGAGTGATAGAACAGGTAGCGGAAATTAGATTGTGGTCGGAGGAGCCCAACGGAGAGGAAAGTTTAACAGAGTAAGCAGAAGGGTTGGAGGTTAGGAAAAGATCAAGAATGTTGGGCGTGTCTCCAAGGCGGTCAGGAATACGGGTAGGGAACTGCACTAGCTGCTCTAGGTCATGAAGGATAGCAAAGTTGAAGGTTTGTTCACCAGGTTGGTCAGTGAAAGAAGATGAAAGCCAAAGCTGGTGGTGAACATTGAAATCCCTAAAATGGAGATCTCAGCAAAGGAAAGTGAGATAAGATGTGCTCCACCTTGGAAGTCAAATAGTCAAAGAATTTTACATAGTCAGAGGAATTAGGTGAGAGGTATACAGCACAGATGAATTTAGTTAGAGAGTGACATTGAAGTCTTAGCCAGATGGTAGAAAATTCTGAAGATTCAAGATTGTGGGCACGAGAGCAAGTGGTGTCGTTACGCACGTATGCGCAACATCCAGCTTTGGATTGGTGCGCCTTGCGCTCCTTCCCGTGACTGACTGACTGTTTGAATATTGTAACGGCGCTCATCGTCTCCCGCTGATGAACCCCCTATCCCTCACCCCCTTACTACCTGCGATCCACGCGCCATCTGTTAGAAACGAGGTTTCCTAATCAATTCCTCCAGCCCGCCCATTGAACCCGTATATCCTCCCTAGAATCCTGGAGTTAATCCCTGGCGAAAAAAAGTCTGAGTGTAGAGAACCTTTAGGGCCGGAGGTGGTCAAGAGCGTTCTACTTCTGCTCCTCCGCTCCATTCCCAGCGGACTTTCAAGGTTCTAAATCGCGAGCGGAGGAGTGCAGACGCTAAAAGTTAGAAATAAGAGCGGAGGAGCGGGTAACGGACTCTTCAAAATCAAAGTCCGCTCTTCCACTCGCATTCTTCTTTTCTCATTCTCCGCTCGCACAGCCCTCTCCTCCGTTTCTCATTCTCCGCTCCCGCCTCCACTTATGCTCCCTATGTCCACTTGCACTCTCCGCTCTCCACTCCCCCCGTCTCCGCTCTCCATTCTTCTCTTCTCGTGCTCTCCGCTCTCCACTCCCAGCTCGAAAGTGTTAAGTGATGATGGTGAAGAGGAGAAGGAGGAGGGGGAAGAGAAAGAGGAGAAGGACACTTAACTTCTTGTGTATTAATTTACTGATCTTTTTATAAAAAAAAAATTAAATCAGGGAAAAACTCATTCAAATCTCTCTCTCTCTCTCTCTCTCTCTCTCTCTCTCCGTGTGAGTGAGTGAGTGTGTGTGTGTGTGTGTGTGTGTGTGTGTGTGTGTGTGTGTGTGTGTGTGTGTGTGTGTTTTTTTTTTTTTTTTTTACATTACAAGGGCACTGGCCAAGGGCAAACAAAGTGTTGGAAAAAAAAATCCCGCTGGTTGCCAGGCCCTGTTAAGAGGAAGTAGAAAGAGAAAAAACAAAAAATCTAAAAGGAGGGTCCAGTTAACGTAAGAGGTGTCTTGACACTCCTCTTTTGAAAGAGTTTAAGTCATAGGCAGGTGGAAATACAGACACAGGTAGAGAGTTCCAGAGTTTACCAGTGTAGGGAATGAAGGAGTGAAGATACTGGTTAACTCTTGCATTAGGAAGATGGACAGAATAGGGATGAGAAGAAGTAGAGAGTCTTGTGCAGCGAGGCCGCAGGAGGGGGGAAGGCATGCAGTTAGCAAGTTCAGAAGAGCAGACAGCATGAAAACAGCGGTAGAAGACAGATAAAGATGCAACATTGCGGCGGTGACTTAAAGAATCAAGACAGTCAGTGTGTGTGTGTGTGTGTAATTCACCTCGGTCGTCTGCTGGTCACCCAGCCAGTCTTCCCCATTACGTGTGAGTGAGTGTGTGTGTGTGTGTGTGTGTGTGTGTGTGTGTGTGTGTGTGTGTGTGTGTGTGTGTGTGTGTGTGTGTGTGTTTCACTGTTTGATCTGCTGCAGTCTCTAACGAGACAGCCAGACGTTACCCTACAGAACGAGCTCAGAGCTCATTATTTCCGATCTTCGGATAGGCCTGAGACCAGGCACACAACACACACCGGGACAACAAGGTCACAACTCCTCGATTTACATCCCGTACCTACTCACTGCTAGGTGAACAGGGGCTACACGTGAAAGGAGACACACCCAAATATCTCCACCCGGCCGGGGAATCGAACCCCGGTCCTTCCTAATTCCACGTTATCTATCGTGTACCTATTGCTTGGATTATCTCTACCTACGCTCAGAATCCTGCACTTGTTGATTATGAACTGCATTTGCCATCTATCTGTCCATTCTTTCATCCTATCCAAGTCTGCCTGCAAGGCCATGGCATCCGAATTAGACCTAGTTAATCTACCTGTCTTTGTATTGTCTGCAAATTTACTAATGCCAGTATTAATTCCACTATTCAAGTCGTTCATTTAACCCTGTGGCACCCCACTAACTACATCTACCCACTCGAAATTAGATTAATTAATTACTACCCTCTGTCGCCTGTTGTTTAGCCATGTTTTAATCCAGCCTAATATTCTACCCTCTATACCGTGTGCTTTAACCTTTTTCAAGAGCCTTTGGTGAGGTACCTTGTCAAAGGCTTTACTGAAATCTAAGTATAGATTGTTATAATTATCACTCTTATCTGCCGCCTCATAAACCTTACTATAAAAGCTTAACAAGTTTGTAAAACATGAATTTCCCTTCGTAAATCCATGTTGTGTTTGATTTATCAGTCCGTGTTTGTCTAGGTATTCCCTAATGTTTTTTGCTATTATTGATTTCATTAGTTTACCCACAATTGAAGTTAAGCTGACAGGCTTGTAATTAGACGCAAGGGTTTTATCTCCCCTCAAATATGGGAACCACATTAGCTTCCCTCCACATTATCAGTACCTCACCTGACTCCAGTGACATCCTAAAAAGTACTGCTAAAGGCTCGCTGACGACTATCTTGCATCTTGCATTCCTTTAGAACCCTTAGATATACTTCATCTGTCAGCTTTTCACTATTCTCTCTAAATATCTGTTCGCTATCTGGGATATCCTGTGTGTTCTGGGTGAAGACAGTTAAAAAATACTTTCATAATTCTACTAATCTGGCTGGCTACCCTCAACTCATATTCACTTTTAGCCTTCCTCATTAAGCTCTTAACTGTTCTTACTAAATCATGGTATTGTGGCCTTAAAACTTCATCTTCTGCCTTTATATATATATATATATATATATATATATATATATATATATATATATATATATATATATATATATATATATATATATATATATATATATATATATATATATATATATATATATATATATATATATATAAATTTTTTTTTTTTATTTATTATTTTTTTTCCCTATGCATCGCTTTAATCTGTCTGTCATCCACCTAGTGTCGTTGCTTTGTGATTTTATTGTTTTATATGGAATGTTAACTATCTGACCCTCACGTATTTTATTTAGAAAGTCTGTATAAATCTCACCAACCCTCGGTTGACCGTGATTCCTCCAATGTTCTAATCCAGCTCCTCCCACCACCCACCGCTTTAATCTGTCTTTCATCCACTTAGTGTCGTTGCTTTTTTTTTTTTTTTTTTTTTTATTTAAACAGGTGGTTATGTATATTACATGGGACAGTTAAGTATGTCTATGCTAAAGGTCGTCCTTACATTATAAACAAATTGTAATGTAGTAATAACTAAACTTAATTTTATAGATAATATTAGATGATACTTAAAAATACTATGTACATCCTAGGCGAAGCATTATGTACAAAATTGACATTAAGGAGGGTGTAGACGCAGCCACCTATGGGCTGCTACCTTAATTTGCTGATTTTATTGTTTTATATTGAATATTAGCTATCTGACCCTCACGTATTTTATTTAGAAAGTCTGTATAAATCTCACCAACCCTCGGTTGACCGTGATTCCTCCCATGTTCTAATCCAGCTCCTCCCACCGCCTCCTCTCTCTCTCTCTCTCTCTCTCTCTCTCTCTTTCTCTCTCTTTTTATTTAAACATAGTACATATATTTACATATTCGGCTTAAAATTCCACGTTGAGTATGGAATTATTTAAAAAGCCTAACAATAGTTAAGATACATTAAGAATATTGTTTTTACATTAATAACTTTTACGTTAGCACCAGAGGAGTAGCCTGCGTTCCACGCCACCTGTGTGCTGCCACCTTGACCTGCTGGGTGGACATGTCCTCCACCTGGGGTGTGGTTGTGGTGAATGCGTTCCACATCCTTGAGGTCCGGGCACTGTATGTTCGTTGGTGCTGCCGTGTGTTGGAGAAGGGCACCTCCACAGTCTGCTCACTGGTGGCAGCAGCGCGTGGTGGAAGTCCCAGGCGTCGGAGGTGCGGTACTCCTTGCACCTGAGTTTTGTGGCACACCACCAGCGCCGCCACATCTCGTCGGTACTCCAACGACGTGACGGGGGTGTGTGGTGGCAGGTCGTCCTGGTGTGCGTCGTATCCCGCCAGACGTAGAGCTCGTCGCTGCACCTTGTCAAGTCTCTGCATGTGGGTGGCGGGACTTGACATCCACGACAGGCAGCCGTACTCCAGGCACGGACGTATCTGCGCCTTGTATAGCGTGATGATGCCGTGCGAGTCAAGCGTTCCCGCCACCCTCCGCAGGGCAGAGACTCTTAGAGACGCCTGTCGGGTGACTGCACCTACGAAGCGCAGACAGCGGTCCACCGTCACCCCTAAGACCTTGATGTGGTCCTGGAGAGACAGAGCCTTGCCTCCAAAGCACAGCTGCTCTGAGACCGCTCTGGAGGCTCCTGGCGACCGCGAGATGACCATCGCCTGCGTCTTCTCAGGTGCAAAGGAGACTTGCCACGTTTTTCCCCATTGCTCCACCAGCCGTAGCTGCTTGTTTAGCTGCCGGACAGCGCTCTGGCTATCAAGGCGGCAGTAGGACCGGGAGAGGGTGCAGTCGTCCGCATATGCTTCCACTGTCGGTAGTTTTCGGAGCAGGTCGTCGATATAGATGTTCCACAGGATTGGGCCCAGCACTGAACCCTGTGGAACGGAGGCTTGAACTAGCGAGGGCTCTGACGATTGCCCATTGACGACCACATGAAGAGTCCTCCCACGTAGCAGTAGGTCTCCCTGGATACCCTTGTCACGGAGCTTTTCAAGAAGTCCCGCGTGCCAGACCCTATCATAGGCTCCAGCTATATCCAGGGCTACCACAAGCGTGTCCAGGCCCTCGTCCAGGGCGTTTTGCCAGTCTTTGGTGAGGAGCAGGAGTAGGTCGGAGGTGGACCGGCCTGGCCTGAAGCCAAACTGTCTCGCTGAGAGGAGATGGTTTTCACTCAGATGTTGACAGATGGCTCCAGCCACTATCCGCTCCAGCACCTTGCCCACCACAGAGAGCAGGGAGATCGGCCTGTAGTTGCTGGGTACAGACCGCGAGTTCTTCTTGTGGACCGGAACGACTCGTGCCTCTTTCCACATTGAGGGCCATTTTTTTCCCTCAGGCAGGTCGTAAAGACGTTGGAGAGAGGACCTGACAGCTCCTTAGCACAGTTCTTAAGGAGGTGTGGGCTGACGTCGTCCGGGCCGGTGGCTTTACCCACTTCCACTGCTCTCAGGAGCCTCTCAACTTGTGCAGCTGTCACTGAGACCAGGGTGATGGTGCTTTGAGTCTCCAGTGGCAGGTGAGGCGCTTGTCTTTCCGGGTCTCCAACCCTCATCTTGTTGCTGAAGCTTGTAGCCAGGAATGAGGCCTTGTCCCAGCTGCCTGTGGCAGTGGAACCGTCAGGCCTGAGGAGTGGAGGGATGGCGTCTTGGTGTTTAGCTCCTTGGCGCTCCTTGACTAAGCTCCACCAGGTCTTGCCTCCTACTCCTGGGCCACAAAGTTTCCGTTTTAGGTTCTCCTGTTTTCTATGTTTGGCCCATCTGCAGGCAGCTACCACCCGTTTGCAGGCAGCCTTGTGTAGTGCCTTGTTCCTCTGCGTCGGGTGCCGCTTGTACCTCAGCCAGGCGGCGTGTTTGGCCTCAGCAGCGGCCTTGCAGCGGAAGCCAAACCAAGCAAAATCATCAGGCCTGGATTGATACACTCTGCTGGGGACATACTGCTGCTGGAGGATGAGGAGCTTAGTAGTGAGCGCTCGTGCCTGCTCCTCGGCATCACCCACCAAGGTTTCTCCCCAGTTTGTCTCCTCCAGGGCACGCCTCATGGTCGGCCAGTCAGCCCTCCCCCAGAGCCAGATGGTGCGTGGGACAGCGTCCTCTCGCGTTGCGTTCAGCTCGACTCGGGCCAGGACAGCGTAATGATCCGAGCTGCCTACAGGCCCCAGCTGCTGACAGAGGACGCTCGTCTCGGGGAGGTCTGACAGCACAGGGTCTAGCATCCCTCCTCGCACATGCGTGGGAAAGGTAACATGATTTGTTAGGCCCTGCACCTCCAAGAGGTCGTCATAAGCGTTCTGCTCCAGGTGGCAGTTTAGGTCTCCCACTACCATCACGTGGGAGCATTGATGGCGTAGAAGAAGGGTGTCGAGTTCCTCCGTCAGGAAGTCCAGGGGTGCCTGACCTTGCCTGGGGGGGCGGTACATGATACAGAGGAGGAGACCTCTGTTGTCTTCCAGGACCACCCTGAAGAACAGTGCTTCCGTTTGAAGAGGAACCGTCACCTCAAGTTCCTGGGTTTGGAGGCCGTCCCTAAAGCAAGCTGCCACCCCTCCGCCTGCTCTGTTCTCCCTGTCCTTCCTTATCTAGTGGGAGTACCCAGGGACCTTACCAAACGTTGGTTCTACCTCTCCAGTGAGCCAGGTTTCTGTCACTGCTACAACGTCAGCCCTATGTCGCAGGGCGAAATTGTGTGTGAGGTCACCAACATTTGTCCTAAGTCCCCTCACATTGGCCGTCACCACAGTGAGGCAGCTGCTGCTGCGTCCTTTCCCTCGGCGGGCCGTGTAGGTGTGGCTGCGAAAGGTGGTAGAAGGACAGGACGTGTTAGGGGCTAGCCTGTTAGGCGGACGCATTCCAGTTCTCTCTCTCTCTCTCTCTCTCTCTCTCTCTCTCTTTTTTATTTTTTATTTAAACATGTGTTATGTACATTACATGGGACAGTTAAGTATGCCTATCTTAAAGCTACTGCCCTTACACTTACATTATAAACAAATTGTGATGTAGTAATAACTAAACTTAATTTTAATAGATAATATTAGATGAAAACTTAAAAATACTATGTACATCCTAGGCGAAGCATTATGTACAAAATTGACATTAAGGAGGGTGTATACGCAGCCACCTATGGGCTGCTACCTTAATTTGCTGTGTGGACAGGCCCCTCACATCCACATCTGTAGTGAGCTCGTTCCACCACACCACCGCTGCTGATGTAAAGGCACGCTGGTGAGGAGAGCTATGGGACCTCGGGACTTCCAGGAGGAGGTCATTGGCCGACACCGTCCTCGTGCCAACCTCGTGTCTCCTCCAGGTTGCCCCTAAGTCCATCAGGTGGGGTACGCGCTGCACTTGTGCCTTGTGGAGCACTGTCAAGGCGGCAACTCTCCTCTGCTCGAGGCTGTCCCTCAGGTCTCCGATGCTGTTCCTCTCTCTCTCTCTCTCTCTTCTGTTGCTGTTGCTCCTGTTGAGGCTGTCTGTGTTGCTCCTCCTCCGCCAATGTGGATGGTGTTGTTGATGGTGTGTAGCGCCTCTAATCTCTCTCTCTCTCTCTCTCTCTCTCTATCTCTCTCTCTCTCTCTCTCTCTCTCTCTCTCTCTCTCTCTCTCTCTCTCTCTCTCTCTCTCTCTCTCTCTCTCTCTCTCTCTCTCTCTCTCTCTCTCTCTCTTTTTTTTTATTTAAACATAACTTTATACAAAGAACATGTACCCAAAGGCGCACTGTCGTGTGCTACCTATTCTAAGGGTACTACAATCTATTTCTCTACAATATTTACAAGACTTAAAAATAGATAATATACAAGATGGTCAGCATGTAAATGGAGCACTATTCGTTTCACTTCACTAGCACTATTCACGCACTGCACTACACTGAGTGTCACGTCACAAAGAGTGTCAGAGGAGTTGGCAGTGTCTGTCTCCACTTATGTGCCATCAGTTTGACACTGTGAGTGTTCATCTCCTGGACGTGAGGCACCGCGGCCGTGAACAAGTTCCACATCCTGGAGACGCGTCCTGCGAAGGTGCGTTGATGCTGACACCCGTGGGATCGCGGCACCTCTACGGCGTCACCACCATTGAGCACCGTTCTCGTGCTCCGTGCGGTGACTCTTAGAGGATGACGCAGCCCTGCCAGATGTGGCACTCTTTGCACCTGTGCCTTATGGAACACTACGATCGCCGCCACGTCTCTGCGGTGTTCCAGTGAATCAAGGGGACGCTCAGGCTCTGGGTGAGGTGGTAGTGCAGCATCTACTAGCCGTATGGCGCGGCGTTGGATGCTGTCCAGTCTCCTTCTGTGTGTGGCGGCACAGGACATCCAGGAGAGAGCTGCGTACTCAAGGTGGGGCCGCACCTGTGCCTTGTACAGCAGCAGTCTCCCTTCCTGTCGAGGAAACTGGCGATCCTTCTGAGAGCGGAGATCCTGTGAGAGGCTTTCTTGGCAATGGTTTTGACATGCCTGTCAAACCTCAGCCCTCGATCCACCTCCACTCCAAGTATCTTGACGTCATCTTGGAGTGGGAGCAGCAGCGCCAAAGACAACTTTCCTGCCATTGCTGCCATGGCGGCTGGGGACCGAGAGACAACCATTGCCTGTGTCTTCTCCGGCGCGAATGTCACTTGCCAGCGAGCACCCCACTCCTTTATCACTCGTAGCTGCTGATTGATGGCCTCAGCAGCCCGCCCACTGTCCTGGCGTGGATAGGTATAGGAGAGGGTGCAGTCATCAGCATAGGCCATGACTCCTGGCAGTAGCTGGAGAAGATCATCCACGTAGATATTCCACAGGAGTGGGCCAAGAATTGAACCCTGTGGCACTGATGCCTCCACAGGCAGGGACTCAGATGTTTGCCCGTTGACAACCACCTTGAGGCTTCTGTCCTGCAGGTAATTTCCCAGGAGTCGTAGCAAGCCACCCTGGATGCCTTTAGCACGAAGCTTTTCTAGTAATCCGTTGTGCCATACTTTATCAAAAGCTCCTGCTATGTCCAAAGCAACCACTATAGTGTCCTTGCCGTCGTCGAGGGCGTCCTGCCACTGCCTGGTGAGAAGCATCATTAGGTCGGAGGTTGACCTTCCAGGTCTGAACCCAAACTGTTGGTCTGAGAGGAGGGCATTGTCCTTGAGATGGCTACACACCACCTCTGCCACGACCCTCTCAAACACTTTACCCACCACTGACAACAGGGATATGGGTCTGTAGTTTTTTGGGTCCGTCCTGGAGCTTTTTGTGTGCAGGAACTACTCGAGCCTCCTTCCACACTGAAGGCCAGACGTTTTCCCGTACACAAGTTGTGAAGACTTGGGTGAGAGGGGCAGCCAGTTCCTGGGAGCATCGCTTCAGCAGGTGCGGGCTGATGTCATCAGGGCCGGTGGCTTTCTGTGTGTCCAGTCCCCACAATAATCGCTTCACCTGCTGATGCGTCACCTCCACCATGGTGACAGTCTTCTCACATTGCTGGACCAGCTGAGGCGGTGGCTGCTGTGGATTCCCGACCTTCATTTTTCCAGCAAACAAGGAAGCCAGCAACTGTGCCCTCTCCTTACTGCTGGTGGCGACAGTACCGTCCTGCTTGTTTGTCCTTAACAAGAGACCACCAAGTTTTGTTTCCTACGCCAGTGCCACACAGTTTCCGGCGCAGGCTTTCCTCCCACTTTTTTAAGGCCCACTTGCTGGCTACCACCATCCTCCTGCATGCAGCCCTTGTTGCGCCGAGTCGGGTTCCTCTTGTAGCGGAGCCAGGCAGCATACTTTGCCTCGGCAGCAACACGGCAACGGTAGCCAAACCATGGCTGATCCGTCGATCTGGTGGTGTATTCCCTGTGTGGGACGTGGCGTCTCTGGAGGGCGAGAAGGTGAGAGGTGAGTGCAAGTGCTTCACTCTCTGCTCTTCCCTGTAGCAGAGTGGCCCATGGGGTGTGGGTCAGGTCGCGGCGCAGGGAAGCCCAGTCTGCTTTGTTCCACAGCCAGATGGTGCGGGTGGTGGCCTCGTCCTGAGCCACGCCCACTTCCAGCTGTGTCAGTACAGCGTGATGGTCAGAGCTGCCCACGAGCCCCAGCTGATGACACTGAAGCTTGTCTTCCTGGTAGTCTGAGATGACAGGGTCTAATGTCCCTCCTCGTTCATGTGTGGGGAAGGTGACATGATCTGTCAGACCCTGCACCTCCAGGAGATTCTCGTAGGCGTCTCTTTCCAGGTGGTGATTGAGATCCCCCACAATCAGCACGTGGCTGCAGCTGTGTGCCATCATCAGGTTGTCTAAGGTCTCAGTCAGGTACAGGAGTGAGTCAGGCCCTTGTCGCGGGGGGCGATACAGGGCACACAGCAGGAGGGCTGAGCGGTCTGCCAGCATTACTCGGAAGTACATCATCTCCATCAGTGGAGGCGTGTCTATGTCGAGTAGCTGGGCCTGCATTCCTTCCTTGAAGCAGACAGCCACTCCACCTCCTGTTCGCTCCTGTCGGTCCCTCCTCACCCAGTGGGTGAAGCCCTGCATCCTGCCATACGTGGGCTCCACCTCACTGTTCAGCCATGTCTCGGTCACCACAACAACGTCTGCATTGTGTCGTTGCACACAGTTGTGGTATAAGTCTGCAAGGTTAGTCCGGAGACCACGGACGTTGCTAGAGACGACCTTTAGTTGGCGGCGGGGCAAGCTGGCTGTACCATGGTGAGGGATGGTAGTGAGCGAGGCCTGCTAGTCCGAGGTGGTGGTTAGGGTCCGCGGCCGACTGCTGGTACTGGTGAAGAGGAGTGGTCCACTGCCGCCCCTGGCTCTGATTCCAGATACCAGGCTGAGGAAGGAGTGGGCGAGGTTGTGGCAAGGACTGAAATGAAGTGAGGGGGTGGGCGGGCTGAGGCGCTGCAGGTGGGAAGGGTGTGGCTGTGTGTCTTTCCACCGTAAGGAGCCGCTGTAGGAGACGCTCCTGACGTAAATCGTCAGTTCTGGCGTGGCAAGTAGCAGAAGTGTGTCCTTTCCGTGAGCAGTACTCACACACTTTTGCCTTGGCTCGCTTTTGTGTCTGCTTGGTGGCCTGGTGAGTCCTCAGTCCTTCGCTGGACACCCTCCTCGCGTCCTGCTGCACTTCCCTCTTAGATTTCTTTTTTCTCCAATCTCCTGAAGTGGTCTGAGGAGAGGTTCGTGGGCGAACAGAGGCACCGCGATCTACTCCGTTCGTTGTGTTTATGGAGGAAGAGTCCCTGCTGCTCCGTGTGGCGGTAGACGTGGTAGTGAGTACCGAGCAGTCACTCTGTGTGGCAGAAGGAGTGACAGTGGACGCTGAGGAGGTGTCACAGTCACTCTGTGTGGCGGTGGAAGCAGTGGAGGTAGGCGGAGCGGTCGTTGTTTCCCGGGCAGGCGAAGGGAAAATGGAAGTGGAGAAAACAGCTGCGTACCGGAGCTGTTGCGGTTTATCCGAGCTCCACCACGTCCTCCACCTCTCAGAGTCCTGACAAACCACCTCCCAGTGTTCGTCAATTGACTCTGCGTGGGCGCTGACTGCCTGAGAGCGTGTGGCTACTTGCGTCTGGCGCTGTTTTGACGCTATCAGCCTGTCTGCTACTCTGAGAGCCGCAGCAAACACGTCTCTGTGCTGTATGATCAAGTCCCGGTCGTCCTGGAGGGACTTAATCACACAGTTTTGTTGAGAGGCTTCCTCAGTGAGCTTCTCAACTAGTGAAACTAGCTCTCCTCTCTCCAAGCCCTCCCACTGACTCTCCCCACTATCGTCCGGTAGTGGCGTTGGGGATGTGTCAGTCTCCTCGCTGATGTAGGTGACGGGGTCCGGGTTGTTTCTTTGGAGTCGTAGCTGTTCCGTGTAGCTACACTTGAAGACTGGCGTATCCCCAAGGCAGCTATTGTGACAAAGGTTACGGCAGGTTTCCTCGTCACAGCTCACGTGTTGAGTCTTAAGTGTTGCTTTGCCACAAACGCAACACCAATTTTGTGGTTGGTAGCCAGGCAAGTCTCGCCTGGCTATGGGGCGGTGGGCGGGGCTAGACATTGAGGGAGAGGATTAGTGATTCCCTGGGGAATTGTGGAGCCAGGTGTGGGAGCCACAACGAGTGTTGGCTCTAAACGACACGTACGACACTAACACACTCGTGAACACAGACACTGAACACTGGCACAGAACACAAAGCACTTCCCCACAGGCGCACAAAAAACACACGACACTAACTACCTCTCCCACAAGTCAATCCAAACCAGCCATGCTCTCTCTCTCTCTCTCTCTCTCTCTCTCTCTTCAGCTTTGGTGGAGTGTGGACGGTCCTCTCCTCCTATCCAGCTGTTCTCTCCGCTGCTCGTCCAGTACTTTCAAGCTGTTGAAAGGGAGGGCAGGCATGGCATTTTCCGGCCCAGCCACCTCTCGGAGTTGGAGAAGGATCTGGCCAACGAGTATAAATACTATGAGAGGAAAGCTCACTAGTGTTCAAAGAGTAACTGAGGCGTGCGCCTTGTGGTTGCCAGTTAGCTTATTTCACACCAACGCCACCTATGATCGAATGCAAACAACTCTCAAACTGCGTGCTTTGAAACTCGTCTCAGTGCTACCACTGCCTGGTTGTGGTATTTCATATCGTATGGTTATCTGAACTACTGATTGTTACTGATTGATGACATGCTCACCACATATATTGACTTCCAACTTTGCTTAATTAGGTACCGCTACTCCTATTAACTCTTCTTTCTGCTATTAGAGGTTACTGTAGGCATGTATATACTATATATTTAACAAATAGTAGGACAAAAATTTACCAGCATGACTATGAGGGAATAATAAATTTTTAGGTGCATATGGAAATCCTATTCTCACTGTATAAACAATTGCTCATTGTTCCAAGTAAAGAAAATGTTCACTTCATACAAAGACTTATAATATCAGTAAAGAAGTAAAAATATTTAATATACACATGGCCAAAGGTACATACACAGTATATGTGTATGTGCCTTGCTTTTATGTGTTGAATCAAGACATAATAAAGGAAGCAGAAAAAAAAACACTCGTTTATCTATTTATTTCTTTATTTCATGTTTAGTATCTAAATATGATATTCAAACAATAATGAATACTTAAATGTAATAATCATGCTGTGTCTCATCATAATTGTTGTTATCATTGTTCTTAAAATGTTGAAGAAAAAACTACAAGTCAGGGTACTCCAGAGTCTCAATCCTAATGATGAAAACTGTAAGGGAAACCGTGTCTTACATGATAAAGGTGTTAACCTGAGGAAAGACACAAACAAAAAAAGAAGGCTCTGAGAAAATAATAACAAGGTGGGAGAGCCAACTGAAATGTGTCTTAACCCTTCTCTTCCAAAGGAATTACTTTGAAAAAAATAAGACGTAGTTAAAAGTATATACATATATATATATATATATATATATATATATATATATATATATATATATATATATATATATATATATATATATATATATATATATATATATATATATATATATATATATATATATATATATATATATACGTGTGTGTGTGTGTGTGTGTGTGTGTGTGTGTGTGTGTGTGTGTGTGTGTGTGTGTGTGTGTGTTTGACATGAGTCACACACTTTTCATTTCAGACTACACCAAATGTCATGAATTTAAGATAATTAATAACATTAATAATGAAATACAAGTAAAGTATGAATAAATACCTGTTCAATAGAATTAAGTTCCTTAGTTAAGCATCTCTTCAGTTCTGCATTTTCCTTTTTTTAACATCTTCTCTACTCTAAAGACACTCAAGGCAGTTAAACCCCATGGAAATTAACATTCACCAAAAATATAGGCAGAGTGTGTGTGTGCAACACCTAAGCTTACCTTTGTGTTTGCTACTTCATACAGGTGAAAGCATAAAAAAGAAGTCTTTTTTTTTCTAATTTTACACCAGTCTCACAATACTTTTGTTTACCTCATCTGATAAAACTACTGATCACTAGCAATTGGAACACCCACTATAGCTGGCAAAAAATAATCAATAACTTGATAGAATTTTTTTTTATATATTTATCCATTTTTTGGCGGGTGAAAGAAGCCCCATGTAGATAGTTTATAAGGCAATACTGTGAATTTCCCTCTAAACGTGACACCTTTTCCTCCTCGGAGTCGTTCTTTCCCATTCCCCTAACATGAACAATGAGATACTGGTACACACCTCACAAAACAAATAACAGGGATTTAAGTTTATTTTTATATCACTTTGCAGCATAGTACAGTACCTCTGTTCCTCCTTTGGTAAATGATGGGGTGATAGGTGTGGATGTGTGCCTTTGTTTGAGTGGCACACCGCTGCGCCTCTCGATGCTTCTCCGGCAGCTGCTTCGCCACAGGTTGATGCTCTTCGTGAGGCTGTGAGTAAACTTACCGCTACTTCTGCCGCCTTAGCAGCTCGACTGGAGGTGATTGAAGCACGCATAGCCTCCTTAGCCAACAGTTGTGCTAAGTTCGAGGACTCTGGATCCTCTATGGTAGAGACTCAAAAGGTAGTGATTGATAATATTACTTCCTTGACAAAAAGACTGGATAATCTTGCTTCTACTATCGACATGTTGTGCAACCTCCAGGTCCAGTCACATAAGAAGCCAGAAGCAGTTTCCCACTCTCCACCATCAGGTCACCGCCCAGCACATCGGACTGATCGATAGACCACAGAGGCTTCAAGTCTTGTCCTGGAATGCTTGCGGAATAACAAGTTTTGGCAAGATCCCCGCTTTGCTTGCCTATGTTTGCAAACTTCATCCTGGCATTATATTTTTACAGGAAGCTTTTGTTGGGCATCCGCCGGAGGGAAGGACAGCTCCTGCTCTCTCTGGGTATGTTGCGTATGTACATCCTGTCAGGAACGGTCTTATTACTTATGTCTTCTCATCTCTGCAGCACCGGCTTCTTGGCTGTTCAAATGACCACGACACCACCTTCTAGCTCCTCGAGGTGACGGTGGGTTTGAGTAAAGTGAGACTGTGCAATGTGTATTCTGCTACTGCCAAACTTAACACTCACTTGCTTCCTCTTCCACCGGACTGTGGCATAATTTATATTGGTGATTTTAATGCACGATATCCAGAACTAGGCGATGTTTCACAGACACCTAATTGGAGTGGAGTTCAGTTGTTGCGCTATGTGCGTCGTCACCATCTCACCCGCTGGGATTGTGGCGGCGCCACTCATGCCCGTGGTGGTACACTGGACCATATTCTCACCTATGGATTAGTGGCAAATAATGTTACATGTTCCTCTGTCTCTACTCTTTTCTCTGATCACATTGCTCTTACAATTAATTACACCCTGCCACTTGCACAAGACACTTTTCACACACGTAGCCGTATCAACATTCCCCCTAAATATTGTCCCACTTACATTGCATATATGACTGCTCTCCTTCCAACGTTTGCTATGGAGTCACCTGAGGAATTATACTCTTCTCTTGTTCATGCCACCCATGCCTTTTACTTAGCTACATCTCCAGGCCTCACATTAAACGGCAGACCAGACCCCATGCGTGGACGCTCGACGGACGTCTGTGCGAGGCAGAGCAAGCGGCAGAGGCGGATGGTCTACTCTACCAAAGGCATCCAACATCACAACATTTACGCCAGTATCGAGAGTCCAGAGACACCCTTGTGGCTCTTCAGCCCTGTGTAAGGACAGAGGCGTGGCGCGATTTCCTGAGCGGCTTAAACCACCAGACGAGCACCAAATCTATTTGGCATGCTATCAACAGGGTGCTGAAGAGGAAGCCGGCCAGTGCCCTCCACCACAGCCCAGCTGAGTATGCTAGTAACCTTGTAACAACTTGGTCTACTCAGTCTCGTGTTACTAAACTCCCAGAACATGTACAACGGGCCCTCCGCCACGGAGCAGATCGTCGCGCCCTCCGGTTAATGGCAGCCTTGCTGACGCCAGACGAGGAGGACGAAGTGGAGACCACTACAGCCGAGTTACAGCGTGCCCTGGCTCGAGGTAAAGCAACAGCTCCAGGCGATGACAGGATCACCTACTCGGTTCTCCGTCTTCTCTTCAAAGTACCCGGTAATCCATTGCTTCGCCTTTATAATCTCTGTTTTAAGCGTGGTTATTTGCCTGCTGCTTGGACATGCTCTACCATTGTGCCTATACCTAAACCTCTTACAGATAAGTTTCGACCTGTATCACTCACTTCATGTTTTTCTAAAGTCATGGAAAGGATTCTGCTTAACCGCCTCATGTATCGGCTGGGAGACAAGCTCTCGCCTAGGTTGTTTGGCTTTCTCCCCTCAAGAAGCACTCACCATTGCCTGGTAGATCTTTACTCTCGCCTGTCGTCAAACAGTGTGGTAGCCTTTCTTGATTTAAAAAGTGCATTTGATATTGCTAACAAAGACATTATCCTTGACCAACAGGTGGATTTCAACATGAAAGGTAATTTATTGAAATGGATAAAGGGCTATCGTAACAACAGGACCTCCAGAGTGTATTTCAAAGATGCTTATAGTACATCTCAAGGCTTCGAATTAGGAACTCCTCAAGGGGGTGTGCTCAGCCCTTTCCTTTTCAACATATTAATGCATCGGCTACTTTCATTGCTACCCAACACTCCTGGAACTACCATTACATGTTATGCTGACATCTGCATTCACAGCTACTCAGCAGAGGACCTACAACATCATCTTGACTCCTTTTCCAGTGCAGCAGCTTCTTGTGGTCTTCTCATGTCCCCTGATAAGAGTAGAATCTTTTCCCTGCGCAGTCCAAGACTCCTTCCAGACTTTTCAGTTGGCAACAGTGTCATCCCGCTGTGCACTCAGTATATCTACTTGGGCACTCCAGTTTACATCCCTCGAGTCACTCCGGAACGTCGTGTTCACCCTATCATCCGGGATCTCTTGGGTCGCCTCGAGAAGCGCTTCACGCCTCTAAGGACGCTCGCCACCAGAGAGAAGGGTATATCAATACCGTTAGCCAGGACCATCTACGTGACGTTTATGCGCTCAGTAGTGGATTATCTCTTCCCTGCCATAATCCATCCACCCTAAAGTCTCTTTGGATACCTTTGACAAATTTCAAAACAGGGTAATGAGGTTTATATTGGGTTGCCCATCATTAACAAGGATTGTTAATATGCTAACACAGCTTAAGCTTCCTTTTCTTGCAGACAGAATACACTCAAATGTCACTTCTCTTACTACCACATGTCTTCACACACCACACCTTGCACTTCATTACACTCATGTTGTTAGGACAGCCATGGGTCCCAACGCAAGACTGCCCCGAATTCATCATGGTGGTCGTAATCTGATAAAGCATGTGTGTTTTCTGCTCCATAGTCTCCACATCAGTATTGACGAGGCAGAGGTTGTTCCTGTTTCACCGCCCTGTCGTGTTCCCCTCCCAGCTGTTCTCTTTACTGAGACATCGAAAGAGGAGATACCTGTCCTGCAGCAGCAGCGGACCCTGGAGACTATTGCTGCGGTAACATCATCTATTCCGACGCCGCACCGCATATTCACCGATGGTTCCCTGCAACCTGACGGACGGGCCGGTAGTGCAGCCTTCTCCCCGGACTTGGATTCCCCGGTAGGAGGATGGACTGGCCGTAGACTCCCTGACGGCTCAAGTTCAACGTATTGTGAGTTGCAGGGAGTACTCGACGCTGTGGAGCTTCTTTGTCAGAGGAGAGTTAATGGTGGTGTTATCTGTGACTCGCAATCAGCCCTTCAGGCTATTACCTCCTTGCGTCCCTCCTTTACCTCTGCCAGACGAATCCTATCCTTATTGGCCACAGCACAAGATCATTCCTTAGTTATTAAGTTTGTCTGGATCCCCTCTCATATTGGTCTCTCCCATAATGGTGCTGTGGACAGCCTGGCGAAGGCAGATTGTGGGCAGGAGCCGTGCGTCGATCAGCCGCCACCTTCCCTGCACTGCTATCGGCGGAGCCTCAGGTCGGCTGCTATGTTGGCTGTGAAGCAGGCGATGGATGCTCAGAGAGTGATCAGCGAGTCTATCCGACATTATGACACCATGAGGGCGCACTCCTTCAAGTATCGTCGTACGGGCCTCATGGTTCGTAGACACAACGTGGTATCGGCACGCATCAGGCTGGGCTACAGGCCGGTGTGGCAAGTCGCACGGCTGGAGGAAGAGCAGCACTTCACCACTTGTCAACTTTGTAATGCACCTTTCTCAAACACCTTACAACATTATTGCCTACAGTGTCCCATTGTTAGTGATATGTTGCCTAGGGAAGAAACATTAGAACAAATATGTCTATTTTTACTCTCTGGTGATCATTTAGACACCATACGTGTTCGCTACCCACGCTTTGGTGGTGTTTAATCCACTGTAAACAACGATATCTTCCTGTATGTATCCTTTTTGACGGTTATGTCTTTTGACGTAAGTTTTGTACCCTTACATCACTAACTCTATTGCGTTTATTTTGTACGTAATTCATTAACTCTTGTCTTTAGTAATATTTTGTAATTTCCTATGATGGTTTGACGCTTCTCTACGTAATAAATTCATTACAACAAAAATCTCTCTCTCTCTCTCTCTCTCTCTCTCTCTCTCTCTCTCTCTCTCTCTCTCTCTCTCTCTCTCTCATTTTTTTTATTTATACAATAATACAGTAAATACAAGAGCAAGTTACATCGCACATTACATACACTTAGCAACTTTAGATAACTAAAGGGCCATTTTTAGTGTACCCTATCTAAAAATTAAAACTCTTTAACTGTCCCGCCAACACAAAAACCAGTCATTAATAGTTTTCTTGAACTCCTGCAATGAGCAGTCACTTAGATCCAGCTGTGTGGCTAGAATAATGTTCCACCATCCTACGTAAGTATTCACAAACTGTCGCTGGTGGTGCCACGTTCTAAAGCGGGGCTGCAGGAGTTCCTTGGGGGCGAGGGTGACAGCTCGGGTGTGCACTTCAGCCAGTCGGGATGGCTGCCGGAGCGCCTCTAGATGGCTCACGTGACACACGTGCACCTTATACATAACGGTGATTCCCGCCACGTCCCTCCGGTGTTGTCCCCCCCAGATGGGAACCGCCTTGTCGTGGTGGGTGGGCTTGCGTGCCCCTGTGACCTGGCGAGCTAAGCTAGAGGGGGCTTAGGCCCCTGCTCTGCCCTTTCGAGGGGGAGAGGGCTACCCATGCTAGTAAGGTCGCCAGTGAGGGGCAAGACTAAATGGTTCCTACGTAGGCTGCCAGTGGACCAGCGGAGCCACCCGCTGGAGGGATCGCCCAATACGGGCCGTCCTGTGCTGGATGGTTGGGTGTCCAGGCACATTCGTATCATGTGGGGCCTGTTTTTAAAACGACTGGTCCGCATGGGGACGAGGTACCCGTCCACGGCAGCCAGCGCTCCCTCCCATTGTTGTCCCAGTAGGTGGTTTCTCTTGCCCCTGGAGCCAATTTTTGTGTAACTTTATATATATGGTGAAACACAAAAAACTGTCAGGTTCTCGTGAGGTGGCTGACCTGGCCCGCGAGACGTCATCTTCAGGTCTGAGTGGGAAGGAGGATTCCCCTCCACAAGAGCCTCCCACAGCAGTCTCCTGTTCTGGGAGTTCTTCTGAGGGACGTATTTCTGCTGCATATGACTCCCTTGTGATGGTAAATGTTAACCCATCATTTTCTTATCACGCCTTGCACTCACTTCTCAAGGTGTATGGCACGGTTCTTCGCATTCGACTTGTTTACGATAAGGACTTTCCTTCTAATCGCTGCTATGTAACGTTTCTGTCATGTGATGAAGCCCGTTTGGCTTATGAACATGTAGCATCTCTGCCCTTGCTGGCTCTGGCTTTAAGACAGAACTTCTCCACTCTCGCAATATTTCGGACAGTGACACGGACTACATCCCAAATCTTTTTGACAACCATTCAGAGAATTCAGTTCCTGAAGTCCGTCAGATCCCGCCTCCACGTTGGTTTGTGGCGTACTACAGAAATGGGCGGGAATTTCATCCATGCCTCCCGGTACTTGTCCAAAGAGATCGGCACGATTCCTGAGGGAAACCTCAAGAAATACGGGAAGGGGTGCTAGTGCGAGCAAAGACTTCACGCAGGCAAGGATGTTGCAACATCTCCCATGCCCTTCTGACAGCATGTTTGAGACTATTAAGGCACATCCCACCTTTAATTACAGTAAAGGTTGTGTGTACAGTCAGGATCTTTATGAATTTCCTGAAGAGGAAATACTAGCAATGTGTCCTAACTCAGTCCAGAAGGTGACAAAGATGAGGAATTCCTCCAACATGGTCCTTCTCACCTTTTTGGTTCCACCCTCCTGACCGTGTTAATATCGGTCCTATCAACCTTAGGGTGAGGCGCTTTGTTTCTCGCCCTCTTCAGTGTTTCTCATGCTATGGGTACGGTCACGGCAAAAGCTCCTGTAAGGAAGCTTCTCGATGTGGTAATTGCTCTGCACTAGATTCACATTCTGAGGAGCATTGCAATGCTGCTTATTGTTTCCATTGCCGTGATGCTCACCAGGTACGTTCCAGGCAATGCCCCAGGTATCGCCTGGAGCAGGACATTCTACAGCTTGCTAACTCAGTTCATCAGCCTTGGTAGCGCCCGCCGTGAACTCCTGTACCGCCAGAAGGACGGTACTGGTGCGACATCCTATGCTTCATTGGCCGCTCGCTCTTCAGCTGAGTCTGCCGGTCCGAAGACAACTCCTGCTACCTCTCGCTCTGTTGGGGCGGGTGGTCCTGTTCATCTGGCTAATAGGTTTGCCCTTTTGTCTGATGACTCAGTTGAGTCATCTCTTAGAAGTGACGAGAAAAATACGGACTTGACCAAAGTCACCCATGTAGTAGATGTCCATTTGCCACCTGTATCTCCTAAGCCTTTGAAGGGTCTAACCAAACGGCACCGCGGCTCTGCGGAGTCGTTAGATTTAGCTCAGCATAAGCAGTCTAAGTTTCTCCCGGTGCACATAATCGTGAGTCCTCCAGGGACCGCTCTGCTATGGTAGCTCCAGTAGTTTCTGTCCAGCCTTCTGTGACGCCCTCCGTCTCAGATCGGGCTTCTTGTGATGAGGACGGTCTGAGCATGGAGACGTCCGATGATATTGTCACAGCCGTCCCTCGTGGACCCACTGTATCGGAAAGTGCAGTCCTGCCTGATCCTCGTCCTCCGAGGACCGGTAAAAGTGATGATAGTTCGCATCACCCACCGATAAGCCGAAAGGCTGCGGTCCAACGACCCGGCACATCTCAACTCCCGGTGTCTTCTCGTCGTTTGATTATTTCTAGTCAGGTCAGTCACGGGCAGCCTCAAAAGGCTCGCTCGTCCACTGCACCCAAATAGTCATCTTCAAGCTTCTACAGTGGAACTGTAGAGGCCTTCGCGCCTCGTGGGGAACTCCGAGCTTTGCTGTCGGAGTTCTCTCCAGCCTGTGTAGCTCTACAAGAGACTATGATAGGTGATAGTACTTATTCTAGTCCTCCTGGCTATCGTGCCTTTTTAACACTCCTTTCCCTGACCAGGGCCACCACGGTGGCACAGCTATTCTAGTCCGTCAGGATATACCTGTTATCCCGGTACAACTTAACTCTCCCTTCAGGTGGTTGCTGTTAAGGTCTTTATGGGACGACTGTACACCATCTGCAGTTTATATCTCCTCCTCGGCTTCCTGTCTCCAGGGGTGAGCTTGACGGCCTGGTGCGTCAGCTGACTCCGCCTTTTCTTTTGTTGGGAGATTTTAACGGCCGTCACCCATTGTGGGATGAAGGTGCTAGTAATCCTCGTGGGGTTTTAATCGGTTCTTTTATTGAGGATGAGGGATTGGAGGTTTTAAATTCTGGGGATGTTACACATTTCCACAGTCCTACTGGGACTTTTACAGCTATCGATCTTTCTCTTTGTACATCTAATTCTTTCCTTGATTTTAATTGGCGGGTCCTACCGGATTTACACGGTAGTGACCACTTTCCGATTTTATTGGAATCTGTGAACTCTGAGCCACAGTCCCGGCCCCACGCTGGGTTTTAGACAAGGCAGATTGGCCTCGATTCACAGACCTTAGCTCTTTATCCGTCCGCTGGCTGACTTTTCTACTTGTGCTGAGGCTGTTGATTATTTTACCGATTTTTTATTTCTTTAGCGCTTCAGACAATCCCTAGGACGTCAGGTCGCTTTACTAAGCGTCCCGTTCCTTGGTGGAACGCAGCATGCACTGCAGCGGTGAAAGAGAAACGGGCAGCTTTCTCTCGTCTCCGGCGACATCGTGGGGACCCGCAGTGCCTGGAAGCTTTTCGGCGCTGCCGAGCTCGGGCCCGCCGCGTTTTGAAAGAGGCACAAAGAGCCTCTTGGAAAGCTTATGTGTCTTCCATTAATGCCCACACCTCTTACGGATGTCTTTAACAAAGTCCGCCGAATTGCTGGGAAGTATTCTGCTCCTCCCCACCAGTTTTGTTGTCTGCTGGGCGAACGGTGGCAGACCCTAGGACTGTCGCCGACCTCTTCGCGGAGCACTTTGCCAGTGTTTCCCGGAGGCATCCTGCAGCCCCAGGCGCACGTCACCGCCAGAGAATGGAATCTCTCGGCATAAATTTTTCTTCCACAGGAGGAGTCTTATAATGTCCCTTCTCTGCCTCCGAGTTGCGGACTGCTTTGTCCCAGTGTCATGACTCTTCTCCTGGCCAGATGATATTCCTTATGCCTTCTTGCGCCACATGTCTGACAGTGCTTTTAACTTTTATTAAATCTTTATAATATGATTTGGCATACCGGTGACTTTCCATCTTCTTGGGCTGTGGCAGTGGTTCTCCCATTTCCGAAGCCTGGGAAAGATAATCTCCAGGCTACGAATTACCGTCCTATATCTTTGACGTCTTGTATTTGTAAAGTGTTAGAAAAGATGGTAAATGTAAGACTCCTGTGGTACTTGGAGAGGGGGAAGTACTTGTCATCGGTACAGTACGGCTTCCGAAAGATGAGGTCTACTACTGATGCTCTTTTATCCCTAGAGTCTTCTATTTGTGAGGCCTTCGCTAATCACCACCACCAAGTTACTGTATTTTTGACCTGGAGAAGGCCTACGACACAGCTTGGTGTCATGGCATTTTACAGTCTTTGTTTAATTTTGGTCTTCAAGGACACCTTCCTATTTTTATTCAGCAGTTTTTATCCAGACGTCTTTTACGGGTTCGAGTTGGGAGTGTTCTCTCCGATGCTACTGCTTTAAATGACGGTGTCCCACAGGAAGTATTCTTAGTGTTACGCTATTCGCAGTTGCATAAATGGTGTTATAGATACTCTACCGGATGGCGTTCACAGCTCTTTATATGTGGACGACTTGTGCATCTCTTTTGCTGCTGCTAGGATGTCACTGATTGAGCAAGCTCCAACTGGCAATCAATAGGGTGTCCAGTTGGGCCAACATAAACGGTTTTCGATTCTCCACCTCAAAGACCGTGTCTATGCATTTTGTCGAAATCGTGGTGTCCATCCAGATCCCGATTTATATTTAGCCAATAGACGCATCTCATGTGTGGAGGCCACTCGATATCTTGGCCTATTGTTTGACAACCGTCTTACCTGGGTTCCCCATTTCCGTTCTCTTAAAGCGTCTTGCAGGACGGCACTATCCCTTCTTCGGGTTTTAAGTCACACCTCTTGGGGTGCGGACAGGGACACTTTGCTGCTTCTTCACCGTACACTTATACTTCCAAAGCTGGAATACGGCTGTGAGATCTATTCATCCGCAACGGATGCACGACTACGCACGCTTGACCCGTGCATCATGCTGGGGTCCGCTTGGCTACGGGTGCATTTCGGACATCTCCAATACCTAGCCTTCTAGTGGATGCTGGTTTCTGGCCGCTCGACCTCCGGCGCCAGTCTTCGATGCTCCGGTGTTGGTTTCGCACCCACCGTCTTCCCGATTCTGTCCCTTGTCTGTCAATGTTGCGGGACTCGCGTTCGCAGGCGTATGTCACTCGACCGAGTCTACCTAAACCTTTTGGCCTTCGAGTGGCAAACCTCATGATGGATTTGTCCATCGACCCCACTCCTGTGTACTCTTTCCGGCTCCCACGAGTTGGTTATTGGCAGCTTCCGGTTGTTTCATTATGCCCTCCTGCCATGGATGGCAAGAAGGATTTTTGCCAGCTCTGTCCCACACACGGTTTTTAGAACACTTTTTATCCATTCTGATGATATCCCTGTTTTTACTGATGGTTCCAAATCCGACGCAGGCGTTGGATTTAGTGTGGTTTTCCTCTTTTTATCGGTGTGGCAGCCTTCCTTCGGTAGCCTCCGTCTTTACTGCGGAGCTGTCTGCCATAGTTTTAGCTTTACAGATTATTTTACTCTCCCGGTTTCGTCTTTTACAATTTTTAGTGACTGTCGCAGTGCTCTTACTGCTCTCTCTTGCACTGTCTCCTTAACCCTTTGGTTTTATCAGCCCTGGAGTGGCTATATCTTCTTACCCAACGAGGATATCGTGTTGGGTTCTGTTGGGTCCCTGGTCACGTTGGTGTTCCAGGAATGAACACGCAGACCGCCTCGCTAAAGAGGCAGCAAGTCGCGCTCCATCTCCTTCCCTGTTCCGTTTCGAGATGTATTTCATGCAATTCGTGTTGCGATTGCAGACATATGGCAGAGAAGATGGCTAACGGGGGTCGCAACCTCGAAAATGGGAGAGATTACTACTTCCACACTCCCCCAGTGGACTTACACCCATGTCCGGGATCGCCGTGCACAGACTTTATTGGCGCGACTTCGTATAGGTCACACGTACCTTACACAAAAGTACCTCCTGACCAGGGATCCTCAACCTTACTGTGATGACTGCTTGGTGCCGCTTATGGTGCGGCACCTACTAGTGGAGTGCCCCAGTTTGACTGACTTATATCTCAAAGGTCCTTGGACCAGAATGTCTGGCCCAGGGCCATGACGTTTTTAAGTTTTTGGGAGAAGCTGGCCTTCTCCGAAACCTGTGAGTTTTATTTTATTATGTATTTTAATGTTTTATTTAATTTTATTGGTTTTTTTTTTTTAGTTATTTTAAATTTTATTGTTTTTACCTGTTTTTAGTCACTTTATCATTTTTCTTTTAAACCTTTTTGTTTTCCATTAGGAATTTTAGCGGCGCCATATGACCACCGCCGTTGCGGCGCTTAATTTTAAATCCCCCCTCCGGTGTTGAAGAGTGTCATCTCCTGGCCAGTGTTATTGCCTTTAATGAGTCGCGCCACCCTCTCCTGCACTTTATCTATGAGAGCAAGGTGCGGGCCGCGCCTTCCGACGCCAGGCAAGCATACTCCAGCGAGGATCTAACGATATCCTTCTCAGAGGCCAGCTTCAATGCCTCTCTGGCAAGCCGCTCAATGTGCGTCCTGAAGGTCAGCTCGCGGTCGTAGGTGACCCCAGCACCTCCACCTCGTTTTGTGGCGTTAGTTTCATTTTATTTAATTTTCCTCATTACCCTTAGTGGTGATGTTCACCCTAATCCCGGTCCTCGTAATAACTGTTGTAAGGCCTTATACATTAATATTCGGGGCCTAAAGGCCAACTTGCAAGACGTTGCAGTTGCGTCCTCAAATATGATATAATTTTTGTTCAGAGACTCTTGTTTCGAGCTTCAGGCATGTTTCTGAGATTCTGATTCCTAATTTCAAGAGGCCTCTTCTTCTGAGGCGTGATTCTATCCCTAGAGCTCGGGGGATGTGTATATACTTACGTCCAGCATGCAGCGCTTCACGCATTACCAAATTTGAGTGTGGCTGTCATGAAATGATGCTGGTTAAAATTTGCAGTCGTTTTAATAACTACTATATCTTCTCTGTATATAGAAATCGATCTTGATGATTCTATTTATGACTGTTTGCTAAATTCTATGGCATCTATTCAAGAATCAGACCCTAAAGCTTCCTTTGTTTTTGTTGGTGATGTTAATGCACATCATCAGGATTGGTTGAACTCCGTTTCTCAAACAAATCAACATGGTCGGGCTGCTCTAGATTTTAGTAACCTCACCGGTTGTGAGCAGATCGTTCATAGCCCAACTCACGTCTCAGGTAATTGCCTTGATCTTCTTTTTACAGACGCCCCCTCTGCAGTAACTTTGCAGGTCGTCCCTCCCCTTGGTAGCACAGACCACTCTGGCTTGTCTTTCAATATTCAAACTTCATTTCCTATTCCGGACGAGCCAATATCGCGGAAAGTATTTCTAAAGTCACGAGCCAATTGGACTGGTGTCATTGCCGATTTTAACAACATTGTATGGCGGGAAATTTTACATTCTGATAGTCCAATTGATTCCCTTAACAGTGTTTTACTTAACATTAGTGAAAGAAGAATTCCTTCTAAAATAATTCGAAGTCGTCGCAATGACAGTGCCTGGTTTAATGATGACTGCAGGCGTGCTCAGCGTGGAAAACAGGTTGCTTATTGTGAATGGTCCCGACTGCGTTCACCTGAATCATGGGAAAATTACGTTCGTCTGCGTTTATTTGCCCAACGTACATATTCTAGCGCACAGGATGAGTACAACGAACACCTTAAAAATGTTCTGATTGGCATCCCAACCACACTCATGGTGGTCAGCTTTAAAGCAATCACTCTTTGGTGTGGACTCAAGTTTACCTCCTCTGTCATGTACTGACGGTTCAATCTGCCATAATTCAAGGACAAAGCCAATCAGCTTCCGTTTTAACTGAAACAAAGTGATGAAGAGTTTGATCTGCCGTCTTGTCCCCAGGACATTAAATTACACTCCATTGCCTTTAAGTCCTCCGAAATCTTAAGATATCTTAATGAGTTAGACTCATTCGGGGTTGTGATCCTTTGGGTTTCTGCCTCTTTTTACAAAAGATTGCTTCTCCTCTCGCTCCAAAATTGGTAGTTATTTTTAGAGCTCTTTTTCGTAAGGGTTCTTTTCCGGTATGCTGGCGTACTGCAAATGTTACCCCTATTCAAAGGGATCTTCATCCTCCATTCACCCCGGTGACTATAGACCCATTTCCATAACGGTATTATCTAAGATTTTGAGCGCCTGTGAAAGGTCTCAATCGAGATATTAATAAGTTGCCATCTAGTCAGTTTGGTGAAAAGGTCTCAGTACTTCTGATGCTCTCGTTTGCATAACGCACGACATGCAAGCTGCCCTTGATGCTGGTCATGAATCTAGAGTAATTTCACTTGATTTTAGTTCTGCATTTGATCGTGTTAATCATAGAGCCCTTTTATCGAAAGTTAGATCTATTGGTATTGGTGGCCGCGTCCATCAAGTTCTGTCAGAGTTCCTAACGAGTCGAAGGCAGCGGTGACTGTTGATGGCTGCCTTAGTTCAGTCCAGTTGTATCCGGTGTTCCGCAGGGAAGTGTTCTGGGACCTCTTCATTATTTATACATCTGACAGTGGTGTGGGAGAATCTAATATGGTTGATGCTGATGACACCACTATATGCGACAATTCCTTCCCACAGGATAGGCAGAGAGTCGCTAATGTACTCACTCAAGATGTTTCAAGGATTCTGTCAGGTGTGATCGGTGGGGTATGAAACTGAACCCGAGTAAATCCCATAGTATGGTTATTACAGATCAAGGACACCTTTCCCAGTTCACCCTGATATTGTTGTCAAGAAGTACCTATTCCTAATTGTTCGTCTCTGAAGTTACTCGGAGTCACCCTTGATCCCAAACTTACTTTTGAGTTGCACTTGCGTTCACTTGCATCATCAGTCTCATGTAAAGTTGGTTTGTAACGCAATGTGAGCGGATATATTCCTCTGATGATATTAGAAATTGCTTTACTCTTTCATACTGCCTCATTTTGAATATTGTCCTCTGTGTGGATCTCTGCAGCAGAGTCTCACTAAAAGCTTTTAGATGAGCATTCAACCAGATTAAATTTCTTCTTCCTAATCTTGAGATTAATCTTCGGCATCGTCGTTTGGTTGGATCATTGTCCTATTTCTTCAAAATCATGTCTAATTAACCAGTTCATTGTCATTTGCCTGTTCACTACCAGGTGCTACAAGACAATCCTTGATCATGAATGAGTTCTGTCTGTGAATCGATGTAATACTACAATTTTTTTGTGTTTTATAGTATCTGCTAGACTCTGGAATACAATTAACAGATTGTTAATTTAGTAACATTGAAGCATTTAAAAAGTGGAATACCTTTCTTCTCTCTGAACTCACTACCTCTTAGATCTCTACCAATCTTCCTATTCTGTTGTTCATTCCTGTTACTCCTTTCCTTATCGGTGAGTTGGACTGGGCCTTTGGGTTTATGCAGTTATGCTTTCCAGTGGGTCGCCTTCAT
>NC_059293.1:6389561-6411044 GCF_017591435.1 Portunus trituberculatus
GAAGTACTGAGACCTTTCTAAAACCAAACTGACTAGATGGCAACAAATTATTAATATCTAAAAACGATTGAGACGCTTAGCAGGCGCTCAAAATCTTAGATAATACCGGGTTATGGAAATGGGTCTATAGTCACCGGGGTGAATGGAGGATGAAGATCCCTTTGGAATAGGGGTAACATTTGCAGTACGCCAGCATACCGGAAAAGAACCCTTACGAAAAAGAGCTCTAAAAATAACTACCAATTTTGGAGCGAGAGGAGAAGCAATCTTTTTGTAAAAAAGAGGCAGAAAACCCAAAGGATCACAACCCCCGAATGAGTCTAACTCATTAAGATATCTTAAGATTTCGGAGGACTTAAAGGCAATGGAGTGTAATTTAATGTCCTGGGGACAAGACGGCAGATCAAACTCTTCATCACTTTGTTTCGAGTTAAAACGGAAGCTAAAAGATTGGCTTTGTCCTTAGAATTATGGCAGATTGAACCGTCAGTACATGACAGAGGAGGTAAACTTGAGTCCACACCAAAGAGTGATTGCTTTAAAGCTGACCACCATGAGTGTGGTTGGGAGGTGCCAATCAGAACATTTTTAAGGTGTTCGTTGTACTCATCCTGTGCGCTAGAATATGTACGTTGGGCAAATAAACGCAGACGAACGTAATTTTCCCATGATTCAGGTGAACGCAGTCGGGACCATTCACAATAAGCAACCTGTTTTCCACGCTGAGCACGCCTGCAGTCATCATTAAACCAGGCACTGTCATTGCGACGACTTCGAATTATTTTAGAAGGAATTCTTCTTTCACTAATGTTAAGTAAAACACTGTTAAGGGAATCAATATCATAAGATGTAAAATTTCCAATGTTGTTAAAATCGCAATGACACCAGTCCAATTAGCTCGAAATACTTTCCGCGATATTGGCTCGTCCGAATAGGAAATGAAGTTTGAATATTGAAAAGACAAGCAGAGTGGTCTGTGCTACCAAGGGAGGGAGTCCTGCAAAGTTACTGCAGAGGGCGTCTGTAAAAAGAAGATCAAGGCAATTACACCAGACGTGAGTTGGGCTATGAACCATCTGCTCAATAAAAATGAGGCAGCTAATCTGACCATGTTGATTTGTTTGAGGAGTTCAACCAATCCTGATGATCATTAACATCACCACAAAACAAATAAACAATTTAACATGATTTAACAAAAACAACAATAAATAGAATCATCAGATCGATATATTTATATACAGAGAAGATATAGTTATTAAGGACTAAATTTTAACCAGCATCATTTCATGACAGCCACACTCAAATTTGGTAATGCGTGAAGCGCTGCATGCTGGACGTAAGTATATACACATCCCCCCGAGCTCTAGGGATAGAATCACGCCTCAGAAGAAGAGGCCTCTTGAAATTAGGAATCAGAATCTCAGAAACATGCCTGAAGCTCGAAACAAGAGTCTCTGAACAAAAAATTATATCATATTTGGAGGACGCAACTGCAACGTCTTGCAAGTTGGCCTTTAGGCCCCGAATATTAATGTATAAGGCCTTACAACAGTTATTACGAGGACCGGGATTAGGGTGAACATCACCACTAAGGGTAATGAGGAAAATTAAATAAAAATGAAACTAACGCCACAAAACGAGGTGGAGGTGCTGGGGGTCACCTACGACCGCGAGCTGACCTTCAGGACGCACATTGAGCGGCTTGCCAGAGAGGCATTGGGGAAGCTGGCCTCTCTGAGAAGGATATCGTTAGATCCTCGCTGGAGTATGCTTGCCTGGCGTCGGAAGGCGCGGCCCGCACGCACCTTGCTCTCATAGATAAAGTGCAGGAGAGGGTGGCGCGACTCATTAAAGGCAATAACACTGGCCAGGAGCCATGCCTCCACACTCTTCAACACCGGAGGGGGGGGATTTAAAATTAAGCGCCGCAACGGCGGTGGTCATATGGCGCCGCTAAAATTCCTAATGGAAAACAAAAAGGTTTAAAAGAAAAATGATAAAGTGACTAAAAACAGGTAAAAACAATAAAATTTAAAATAACTAAAAAAAAAAACCAATAAAATTAAATAAAACACCATCAGTGTGCGGCAGGGTTTGATGTGGGAGGCTATTGTCACGGCTCATCACCAAAACACGCTTAAATTTAAAAAAATCTGTGTCGCCATTCAAAAAGGTTGCACCTAGTATATATGGGGTTCAAATTACTCATAATCAGGAGCTCAATCTCTTGAGGTGGGTAAAAAACACGTAGCTGATTGTGGTGAAACTCTGCAGTAATACCCTAGATTCTTATACTATTACTACCACTACTACAACAACTACCACTATTCCAGAGGTGCACCATGGCTTGCCACAAGGTCACAACTGGTCCCTGGAGAGCCGCTGGTGGTGACGGGTTGCCTGTGCCCTCTCAGGCAAAACTCCACATACTCCACTCACCAAGTTCCAGAGGGAGAGGTGAGTGTGTGTGTGTGTGGAGAGGTGTCTGCAGGTGTGTTGTGAGTGTGGTGGGTGTGTAAATGTGTTTTTTGTATGTTTTTGTAATGTCAACTATAGCTACCTATGTATAGTGTTTATTGTTTTTGGTGTGGGTTGGCTAGGGTAAACTTATTGTGGGCATTTTCTTTTCAGGTGTGATTTAAGGGTTGTTTGTAGAGTGCAGGTGTGTGTGTGTATGTGTGTGTGTCTGTGTGTGTGTTTTGTTGTGTGATGCAATATTTTTAGGTAATTTTGGGTGCATTTTGGTTAGGTAATGTTTGTCCTGTTTCCTCCATATCTCCCTCCACAGGTTACCTCCAGGCTTTTCCTTCAGTAGACTATTTCCTCCATGTTTCCTCCACCTTCCCTCCAATTTTGAGTCTCCTATCTCACTTCTATGATAGTCAAAATAGTACTTTTCTAAATCTCACTTCAAAACCTGACAATTTTTCTCATTTTCCCTCCGCCACCTCCTTTTCTTTCCTCCATATCTCCCTCCACACACCAAGCTGTGTACTGTACTGGTGTGTGCAGGTGTGGAAAGGTTTGTGCAGGTGTGGTGTGTGTTTGGTGAGTGTGGGGTGTGTGAAAGCATTTTTTTTCTTACAATTTTGTCTCATAAACCTCATTTTTTCACTTGTTTTGGCCGGAAAATATTAGTCTTTTTTAAATCCTCCTATTACTACCACCACCACCACCACTGTCCAACCACACCCACAACCACCACAAACAACCAACATTACCACATCAGATGCTCACAAAACCACACCATTTCACTCACCACCACCTCCTCCCTACAGGATCACCGGCCGTACTAAAGGAAGTGGCTCTATGTAGGGATGGAACATGGCAACTGCACCAGCTGGGACACACCTAGCCAACTGTGAGTATTGAAGGCTGTTTTAAGGCTGTTTTGGGTTGTTTTAGGGTGTTTGAAGACTTTGAGGGTGTTTTAAGGCTGTTTCAGGATGTGTAATGCTGTTTTAGAGTGTTTTAAGGCTGTTTCAGGATATGTAATGCTGTTTTAAAGTGTTTTAAGGCATAGGGTGTTTAAGGCAGTTTTAGGCTGCTTTAAGGGTGTTTAACCCATTAACACAGACCTATTTCCGTGTGTGAGATGTGTAGTACTTTTGGGCAAGCTGTGTGTTTGCCACAACATCCAGTACCAAACGCCTGACATGTCATCGAAAATCAGTGACAACTTAAGTCAAAGCCTAAGTGAGTTGCAGAGGGTGACATAAATGATCCAGCAGGCGGATCAGTTAGCGTCTCGGCCCCATTGCATATACTTACCTTAGTAAAGGAAAAATCAAATCCGTTTCTATAGATTTTTCGTAGTATACTTAGCATCTGCGTATTTTTCTAGTTACAAATTGGGCTAATTGTAATGTTTCGAAATTTGTTCCTTTTTATTCATAAATTGTACATGAGCAAAAATGAGTCCTAATACTTGGCATACACATATTTCTCTTTTATATCACTTTCTGCTGCACTGCTGCTATTCATCCACAAAATATACATTACTGTATTTGTTGCTATGAACATTCGACCTCATATTCATGTACGTGTGTGGAAATTTGCAAAACACTCCATGCACAGTGCGACGTCACACTTCAACAGTACAGGTCAAATTTGTAGCAATAACCCTCATCACCACAAAGCGACCTCAGCTTGTACCCAAACCTGATGGATGGGCTTCCCCCTGATCAATTGCTTGAGGCCATCATGACCATAGTATCTCACCATCATTTCATCAACAGATAAAGTCTTATGGAACACACCATACTGCTGGAATGAAGAATTTAGCATATCAATCAGGGGCGGACTTTGAAAGCCTTGTCTGTGCAATCTTGTGGGCGACTGTTGTTGTCTTGTACATGTAGGTACGCTTTTATCTTCAAGTACTTGTTCCTGGATAGAGCTTAATTGTTTGACAGTATTTTGAGCCACATCATCAGCATCAGACCAGTAAAGTGGTGCACAAGTCGTCCACATATAAAGAGCTGTGAACGCCATCCGGTAGAGTATCTATAACACCATTTATAGTAACTGCGAATAGCGTAACACTAAGAATACTTCCCTGTGGGACACCGTCATTTAAAGCTGTAGCATCGGAGAGAACACCCCACACGAACCCGTAAAAGACGTCTGGATAAAAACTGCTGGATAAAAATAGGAAGGTGGCCACGGAGACCAAAATTAAACAAGGAACGTAAAATCTCATGACACCAAGCTGTGTCGTAGGCCTTCTCCAGGTCAAAAAATACAGTAACCTGGTGGTTGTGATAAGCGAAGGCCTCACAAATAGAGGACTCTAGGGATAAAAGAGCATCCGTAGTAGACCTCATTTTTCGGAAGCCGTACTGTACCGATGACAAGTACTTCCCTCTCTCCAAGTACCACATGAGTCTTACATTTACCATCTTTTCTAACACTTTACAAATACAAGATGTCAAAGATATAAGACGGTAATTCGTAGCCTGGAGATGATCTTTCCCAGGCTTCGGAAATGGGAGAACCACTGCCACGGCCCAAGTAGTAAGAAAGTCACTGGTATGCCAAATCATATTGTAAAGATTTAATAAAAAGTTAAAAGCACTGTCAGACATGTGGCACAAGAAGGCATAAGGAATATCATCTGGACCAGGAGAAGAGTCATGACACTGGGACAAAACAGTCCGCAACTCGGAGGCAGAGAAGGGGACATTATAGGACTCCCTCCAGTGGAATAAAATTTATGCCGAGAGAGATTCCATTCTCTGGCGGTGACGTGCGTTCAGGAAAGGGCTGCAGGATGCCTCGAGGAAACACTGGCAAAGTGCTCCGCGAAGAGGTCGGCGACAGTCCTGGAGGTCTGCCACCGTTCGCCCAGCAGACAACAAAACTGGTGGAGGAGCAGAATACTTCCCAGCAATTCGGCGACTTTGTTAAAGACATCCGTAAGAGGAGTGTGGGCATTAATGGAAGACACATAAGCTTTCCAAGAGGCTCTTTGTGCCTCTTTCAAAACGTGGCTGGCCCGAGCTCGGCAGCGCCGTCAAGCATCTAGGCACTGCGGGTCCCCACGATGTCGCCGGAGACGAGAGAAAGCTGCCCGTTTCTCTTCACCGCTGCAGTGCATACTGTGTTCCACCAAGGAACGGGACGCTTAGTAAAGCGACCTGACGTCCAGGGATTGTCTGAAGCGCTAAAGAAATAAAAAAATCGGTAAAATAATCAACAGCCTCAGCACAAGTAGAAAAGTCAGCCAGCGGATGGATACTAAGGTCTGTGAATCGAGACCAATCTACCTTGTCTAAAACCCAGCGTGGGGCTGGGACTGTGGCTCAGAGTTCACAGATTCCAATAAAATCGGAAAGTGGTCACTACCGTGTAAATCCGGTACGACCCCAATTAAAATCAAGGAAAGAATTAGATGTACAGAGAAAGATCGATAGGGTAAAAGTCCCAGTAGGACTGTGGAAATGTGTAACATCCCCAGAATTTAAAACCTCCAATCCCTCATCCTCAATAAAAGACCCGATTAAAACCCCACGAGGATTACTAGCACCTTCATCCCACAATGGGTGACGGCCGTTAAAATCACCCAATAAAACAAAAGGCGGAGTCCGCTGACGTATCAGGCAGGAAGCCGAGGAGGGAGATATAAACTGCAGATGGTGTACAGTCGTCCCATAAAGACCTTAACAGCAACCACCTGAAGGGGAGAGTTAAGTTGTACCGGGATAACAGGTATATCCTGACGGACTTGAATAGCTGTGCCACCGTGGTGGCCCTGGTCAGGGAAAGGAGTGTTAAAAAAGGCACGATAGCCAGGAGGACTAGAATAAGTACTATCACCTATCATAGTCTCTGTAGAGCTACAGGCTGGAGAGAACCTGACAGCAAAGCTCGGAGTTCCTCCCACGAGGCGCGAAGGCCCCTACAGTTCCACTGTAGAAGCTTGAAGACGACTATTTGCGCAGTGGACGAGCAAGCCTTAGGCCGCCCGTGACTGACCAGACTAGAAATAATCAAAACGACGAGAAGACACCGGGAGTTGAGATGTGCCGGGTCGTTGGACCGCAGCCTTCGGCTTATCGGTGGGTGATGCGAACTATCATCACTTTTACTTGTCCTCGGAGGACGAGGATCACGCAGGACTGCAGTTTCCGATACAGTGGGTCCACGAGGGACGGCTGTGACAATATCATTGATCGTCCATGCTCAGACCGTCCTCATCATAAGAAGCCCGATCTGAGACGGAGGGCGTCACAAAAGGCTGGACAGAAACTACTGGAGCTACCCTAGCACAGCGGTCCCTGGAGGTCTCACGATTATGTGCACCGGGAGAAAACTTAGACTGCTTATGCTGAGCCAAATCTAACGACTCCGTAGAGCCGCGGTGCCGCTTAGTTAGACCCTGAAAGGCTTAGGAGATACAGGTGGCAAATGGACATCTACTACATGGGTAACTTTGGTCAAGTCCGTATTTTTCTCGTCACTTCTAAGAGATGACTCCAACTGAGTCATCAGACAAAATGGCAAACCTGTTAGCCAGATAACAGGACCACCCGCCCCAACAGAGCGAGGTAGCAGGAGTGGTCTTCGGACCGGCAGTACTCAACTGAAGAGCGAGCGGCCAAAGAAGCATAGGATGTCGCACCAGTACCGTCCTTCTGGCGGTACAGGAGTTCGCGGCGAGCACTACCAAGGCTGATAAACTGCGAGAGTTAGCTAAGCTGTGAAAATGTCCCTGCTCCAGGCGATACCTGGGGCATTGCCTGGAACGTATCTGGTGAGCATCACGGCAATGGAAACAGTAAGCAGTAGCATTGCAATGCTTCTCAGAGTGTGAATCTAGTGCCGAGCAATTACCACATCGAGAAGCTTCCCTACAGGAGCCGTTGCCGTGACCGTACCCATAGCAAGAGAAACACTGAAGAGGGCGAGAAACAAAGCGCCTAACCCTAAGGTTGATAGGACCGATATGAACACGGTCTTGGAGGGTGGAATCAAAGAAGGTGAGAAGGACCATGTTGGTAGAATTCTTCATCTTTGTCACCTTCTGGACTGAGTTAGGACACATACCCAATATTTCCTCTTCAGGAAATTCGTAAAGATCCTGACTGTACACACAACCTTTACTGTAATTAAAGGTGGGATGTGCCTTAATAGTCTCAAACATGCTGTCATTAGGGCAGGGGAGATGTTGCAACATCCTTGCCTGCGTGAAGTCTTTGCTCATGAGCACCCCTTCCCGTATTTCTTGAGGTTTCAGGAATAGTGCCGATCTCTTTGGACAAGTACCGAGGCGTGAATGAAATTCCCGCGCCCATTTCTGTAGTAGGCCACAAACCAACGTGGAGGCGGGATCTGGCGAACTTAAGGAACTGAATTCTCTGTATGATTGTCAAAAAGATTTGGGATGTAGTCCGTGTCACTGTCCGAAATATTGCGAGAGTGGAGAAGTTCTGTCTAAAACCAGAGCCAGCAAGGGGCAGTGATGCTACATGTTCTACTGCCAAACGGGCTTCATCGCATGACAGAAACGTTACATTTCAGCGATTAGACGGAAAGTCCTTATCGTAAACAAGTCGAATGCGAAGAACCGTACCATACACCTTGAGAAGTGAGTGCAAGGCGTTATAAGAAATGATGGGTTAACATTTACCATCACAAGGGTCATATGCAGCAGAAATACGTCCTCAGAAGAACTCCCAAACAGGAGACTCACAGGGAGGCTCTTGTGGAGGGTATCCTCCTTCCCACTCAGACCTGAAGATGACGTCTCGCGGGCCAGGTCAGCCACCTCACGAGAACCTGACAGTTTTTGTGTTTCACCATATATATAAAGTTACACAAAAATGGCTCCAGGGCAAGAGAAACCACCTACAGGGACAACAATGGAGGGAGCGCTGGCTGCCGTGGACGGGTACCTTCGTCCCCATGCGGACCAGTCGTTTTAAAAACAGGCCCCACATGATACGAATGTTCTGGACACCCAACCATCCAGCACAGGACGGGCGATCCTCCAGCGGGTGGCTCCGCTGGTCCACTGGCAGCCTACGTAGGAACCATTTAGTCTGGCCCCTCACTGGCGACCTCATTAGCATGGGTAGCCCTCTCCCCTCGAAAGGGGCAGAGCAGGGCCTAAGTCCCCAGCTTAGCACGCCAGGTCACAGGGGCACGCAAGCCCACCCACCACGACAAGGCGGTTCCCATCTGGGGACAACACCGGAGGGACGTGGCGGAATCACGTTATGTATAAGGTGCACGTGTGTCACGTGAGCCATCTGAGAGCGCTCCGGCAGCCATCCTGACTGGCTGAAGTGCACACCCGAGCTGTCACCCGCCCCCAAGGAACTCCTGCAGCCCCGCTTTAGAACGTGGCACCACCAGCGACAGTTTGTGAATACTTACGTAGGATGGTGGAACATTATTCTAGCCACACAGCTGGATCTAAGTGACTGCTCATTGCAGGAGTTCAAGAAAACTATTAATGACTGGTTTTTGTGTTGGGACAGTTAAAGAGTTTTAATTTTAGATAGGGTACACTAAAATGGCCCTTTTAGTTATCTAAAGTTGCTAAGTGTATGTAATGTGCGATGTAACTTGCTCTGTATTTACTGTTATTGTATAAATAAAAAAATGAGAGAGAGAGAGAGAGAGAGAGAGAGAGAGAGAGAGAGAGAGAGAGAGAGAGAGAGAGAGAGAGAGAGAGAGAGAGAGAGAGAGAGATTTTTGTTGTAATGAATTTATTACGAGAGAAGCGTCAAACCATCATAGGAAATTACAAAATATTACTAAAGACAAGAGTTAATGAATTACGTACAAAATAAACGCAATAGAGTTAGTGATGTAAGGGTACAAACTTACGTCAAAAGACATAACCGTCAAAAGGATACATACAGGAAGATATCGTTGTTTACAGTGGATTAAACACCACCAAAGCGTGGGTAAGTGAACACGTATGGTGTCTAAATGATCACCAGAGTAAAAATAGACATATTTGTTCTAATGTTTTCTTCCCTAGGCAACATATCACTAACAATGGGACACCACTGGCAATAATGTTGTGGTGTTTGAGAAAGGTGCATTACAAAGTTGACAAGTGGTGAAGTGCTGCTCTTCCTCCAGCCGTGCGACTTGCCACACCGGCCTGTAGCCCAGCCTGATGCGTGCCGATACCACGTTGTGTCTACGAACCATGAGGCCCGTACGACGATACTTGAAGGAGTGCGCCCTCATGGTGTCATAATGTCGGATAGACTCGCTGATCCTCTGAGCATCCATCGCCTGCTTCACAGCCAACATAGCAGCTGACCTGAGGCCGCCGATAGCAGTGCAGGAAGGTGGCGGCTGATCGACGCACGGCTCCTGCCCACAATCTGCCTTCGCCAGGCTGTCCACAGCACCATTATGGGAGAGACCAATATGAGAGGATCCAGACAAACTTAATAACTAAGGAATGATCTATGCTGTGGCCAATAAGGATAGGATTCGTCTGGCAGAGGTAAGGAGGCGCAAGGAGGTCACGAGTATTACTAAGATCAGTGATTTACGGATAGGTTGTTCTTTATGATTAAGTATAATTTAATCTTGCCATATGCATTTGTCATGAGTACTGATATAATTTTGTAGTTTTCTCAACGTATTGTTGAATGTGTTCCTGGAATACGTGTAAATCTATCCATAAGTTGTAATAAATCTGTGTTTCTGAGAGTGTAATTCTCCACCCTCAGACGTTGACGAGTGCGTGGAGTCGCCCAGATCCTCTCCTGTGGACCATCCCTCAGCAGTGTTCGATCCGCCCAGCAGCAGCAACGGTCAGGAGAAGGCTGTCATTGAAGTGTCAAGTCCCCAAGCTGGCACGGTGGTGGGTGTTGTGCTGGGCTCCCTTGGGGTTCTTTGCCTAGCTGTTGGGGTAAGTCAAATAGTTTTTCACTTCTTTATACTGTGGGGTCTTGCTCTGGTTGTGTTGTGGCTGTGCTGTGGCAAAGATGGCGTAATTAAGCAGTGGGTGAGATTCTTTTTCATCTCACCTGCAACATTTTCAGTGTACAGATGTTTGTCGGGTTCCTGAAGATGCGTCGACGTGTTATCATCCATGCAAGCTTCCCCAACCCAGCCAATGTACCACAAGACAACAGGCAGTGAGGAGGACGGGAGGAGGGAGCGAGCGGCTGCATGCACTATTGAACGGGACAGCATTACATTCTTCCCACAGTTGTATGACTACACTGAAGCAAGCCCAGAATAAAGTGTTGAGTGACCATGATGTGAGTATTGTGGTTTGTACATTACACTTTTATCTCCTCATGTGTCATTTTAAAAGGTTTTGTACTTTCTTGTTATTTTTTTTTTCAGGACTTATTAATGTTGACGCCATTTCAATGTTGTTCCATCTCTTGTTCCAGGAATCAGCACTACTAACGCCAAAGAAGTGAGGGAAGTGTTTGGAGTGAGCGTGCAAGACGTACAACAGACACCAGACTGCTACTGCCGGTGTAGCCAAAGGAACAAGAGGAGGCAGAGGAGGAGGAAGAAGAAGAGGAACAAGAGAGTGATTCTTGGAGACGTACCAATGAAGTTCTGCAGGTTGGCCACAAATCTTCATTACTGGTGTAGTGTATTTCATTGATCATTTGTAGATTGGGTGGATAAATTTGTAGATTTTGTAGACAGTTGTAGATGTGAAGTGGGTAAGGTTTTTTGCCATGCCTTATCTACACCAGCAGAAAACCGTGATATGTAGAAGTTGTGATAGAAGCATTGTGATAGGAATATACCGTGTACATATGCATAGAGAATTTAAAAGAGGAGAGTGTAGACCAAGAGAGGAAAGTAACCTCTTTTAGAGATTTCGGTGAAAGTTTTGCTGTAGCGTTAGACATATCAAAGGCTTTTGATAGAGTCTGGCATAAAGCTTTGATTTCCAAACTGCCCTCCTACGTCTTCTATACTTTTCTCTGCAACTTTATCTTAAGTTTCCTTTCTGACTGTTCTATTGCTGTTGTGGTAGACGGCCACTGTTCTTCTCCTAAATTTATTAATAATGGAGTTCCTCAGGGTTCTGTCTTGTCGCCCTCTCTCTTTCTATTATTCATTGATTAACCAAACTTGTTGTCCTATCTACTCCTACGCTGATGATACCACCCTACATCTTTCCACGTCCTTTCAGAGACGACCAACCCGTCAGGAAGTCAACTGATCACGCAGGGACGCCAAAGAACGCCTGACTTCCGATCTTTCTAAGATTTCCGATTGGGGCAGAGAAAATCTAGTAGTTTTCAATGCCTCAAAAACTCAATTCCTCCATCTATCAATTCGACACAACCTTTCAGACAGGTACAGGTCTTCTTCAGTGACACTCAACTGTCTCCCTCTTCCACAATGAATATCCTTGGTCTGTCCTTTATTCATAATCTTAACTGGAAACTTCACATCTCATCTCTTGCTAAAACAGCTTCTGAGGCATCTCCGCCAGTTTTTCTTGCCCCTCCAATTCCTTACTCTGTATAAGGGCCTTATCTGCACGTGTATGGAGAACTCTTCGCATGTTTGGGGGGGTTTCAGTTAAACAGTTTTACTAGATAGGGTGGAATTAAAAGCTTTTCGTCTCATCAACTCCCCTCCTCTGACTAACTGTCTTCAGCCTCTTTTTCACCGCCGAAATGTTGAATCTCCTTCTCTCTTTTATCGCTATTTTCATGCTAACTGTTCTACAGATCTTGCTATCTTCATGCCTCCCCTCGTCCTGCGGCCTCGCTTTACAAAGGTTTCTTCTTCTCATCCCTATTGTGTCCAACTTTCCAACGAAGAGTTAACCAGTACTCTCAATCATTCATCCTTTTCATTGGTAAAATCTGGAACTCCCTACCTGCATCTGTATTTCCGAATTCCTACGACTTGTCTTCTTTGAAGAGAGAGATATCGAGGCATTTGCTCCCTAGTTTTGGCTGACGCTTTTCCACTTTTTAGAGAGCCAGCACTCAAGTGGGCCTTTTTTTAATCTTTTCTTTGTTTCTTGCCCTTGGCTGGCGCTCTTCCTACATGAGAAAAAACCTCTCGGGACACGAGTCCTCTGCTCATCACTCATCATTCCTGTCGCCCATCATGATCGTTTATGCCTTAAGGAGCAAATGACCAACGTGTTCACTCCATGCTGGAATTCACCATGCATGGAGAAACACTTAGTGAATGAAGATAACGTTCCTTGTTAGGAGACGCCATCTTCTTAGTGAGGGAGTGTAGCGAGCATGCTGGCTAGTCACACATCACCAGCTGTGCGTCGCGTTGTGTCTTGCTGCCAAGCCATGACAGTAAATTAGTACCAAGTAGTATGTAGTTGTTGAGGGTAATAGTAGTAGTAGTAGTAGTAGTGGTTGTCACTCACACTATTGCAAGGTGTGTTCAAGTGTGAAGGTGAGGCCCCCCCTGAACTGTCAATGTCACTCTATGGTCTGTCTTCTTAAACTTGTCAGTCCTTCACCTCTTCATTTAGCAGCAGCCTAAAGAAGTTAGTGTGGTATTTTGTTATTGTTGGCATACATCAACATGCATTTTGTCTCACAAGTATTACTAAGATCAGTGATTTACGGATAGGTTGTTCTTTATGATTAAGTATAATTTAATCTTGCCATATGCATTTGTCATGAGTATTGATATAATTTTGTAGTTTTCCTCAACGTATTGTTGAATGTGTTCCTGGAATGCGTGTAAATCTATCCACCCTAAGTTGTAATAAATCTGTGTTTCTGAGAGTGTAATTCTCCACCCTCAGACGTTGACGAGTGCGTGGAGTCGCCCAGATCCTCTCCTGTGGACCATCCCTCAGCAGTGTTCGATCCGCCCAGCAGCAGCAACGGTCAGGAGAAGGCGGTCATTGAAGTGTCAAGTCCCCAAGCTGGCATGGTGGTGGGTGTTGTGCTGGGCTCCCTTGGGGTTCTTTACCTAGCTGTTGGGGTAAGTCAAATAGTTTTTCACTCCTTTATGCTCTGGGGTCTTGCTGTGTATGCCTTTTTGCTGTGTTGTTCTGTGGCTAAGATCTCGTAATTAATATGTGCATGTGATTCCTCCAAAATTTAAACAGTTCCCAAATCATTCTAGACACATTGAAAATATTCCAATACTGTATAGTTAGTCGACTCATTCTTCAGAGGTTTTTTATTTCTCTTTTTTTATTTTTTTTTTTTTTTTCCCACCTGCAACATTTTGACTCTAAAGATGTTTGTCAAGTTGTTGAAGATTCGTCGACGTGTTATCATTGTACCACACGGGCTGGGATTTTCATTGAAGGAAAACTCTTTTCCAAGTCAATTTTACATATATTTCAAATATAGTAAAGTACATTCGAACAAAAAACGATGAAAGTGACGCGGCACTCTGAACCAACAACAGAGAAACACGAGAGGCACCCTTAACACTCTCTCCCCACTTGAATACACCACTTAACTCCACATAATGACACCCTCGATTATATTACCACGAAACTCCGCTGCCCTGATCACATTACCCACCTGATCAGAGACCCTCGCTCACCGTGACGCGTCCACACTCCACCAATGTCCGAGTAGAGCGCCACTCCCTTCACCCGAGATCGCATCCTTTCCTGCCCCCCACTCAAATCTACTGCCCCGCGTGCCAATTCACACAATGTTAAATACCCTGCCTTCCTTACTCTATTCCTCCTTATACATGTTGTAGTACACTTCATGCTAACACTAATATTTCTACCATGCACAACATTCCAAAATCCCTACTCATAAAGTTCCTCCGCTCGTATTAATTATGTGCTTGGTACGGCAGTTTTCCTTCTGCCTACAGAGCCACCCACGCAAACCCGATCCACCTTGGCTCTCCTTAACATACCATCCTTATCGTTACATCATCCACAATCCCTTCCCCAACCCTGTGTACCACAAGACAACAGGCATTGAGGAGGACGCCATTTCAATATTGTTCCATCTCTTGTTCCAGGATTCAGTACTACTAACGCCAAAGAAGTGAGGCAAGTTTTTGGAGTGAGCGTGCATGACATACAACAGACACCAGACTGCTACTACTGCCGGTGTTGCCAAAGGAAAAAAAGGAAGAGGAAGAAGAAAAGGGTGATTCTTGGAGACGTACCAATGAAGTTCTGAAGGTTGGCCACAGATCTTCATCACTGGTGTAGTGTATTTCATTGACCATTTGTAGATTGGGTGGATAAATTTGTAGAATTTGTAGACAGTTGTAGATATGTAGCGGGTAAGGTTTTTTGCAATGCCTTATCTACACCAGCAGAAAACAGTAATATTTAGAAGTTATGCATAGCATTTAGGTAAAGAAAACACAAACTTTAGCTATGAGATGGAGGGATGTTGGCTAGAGGCAGTAGAGGAGGGAAAGGATTTAGGAGTAGTGATAGACAGGACTATGAAATTTTCAAAGCAATGTTTAGAAGCAAGAGCCTGTGCATGTGCAGTACAAGGTGAAAAGGACAATTACAGAATACAACGAGACCTGGACAGGCTCATAGCATGGGCAGACAGGTGGCAGATGGAGTTTAATTCTAAAAGTGTCAGGTTATGCATTTAGGTAAAGACAACACAAACTTTAACTATGAGATGGAGGGATGTTGGCTAGAGGCAGTAGAGGAAGGAAAGGATTTAGGAGTAGTGATAGACAGGACTATGAAATTTTCAAAGCAATGTTTAGAAGCAAGAAATAGGGCAAATAGGATCCTGGCTTTTATAAATACAAATGTTAGTTATAAAAGTAAGGAAGTGGTGCGTAGCTTATATAATTCCTATGTTAGGCCCCATTTAGAGTATTGCATACAGGCCTGGTCACCCCACTATAGGCAGGATATCAACATGTTAGAAGCAGTTCAGAGAAGAGCAACTAGGATGATACCAGCATTAAAGCGCCTGGAGTATAGAGATAGATTAAAGGAATTAAACATGTTTTCATTTGAGAGGAGATGTATAAGAGGGATATGATAGAGTTATTTCAAATGTTCTCAGATACAAACTACATAGATGTGAGATCTTTCTTTACCTTAGAGGAGGGAAATAGGACTAGAAATCATGGCAGGAAGATTAGAAAGCAAGGCTGCAGGTTAGATAGAAGAAAATATTTCTTTAGTCATAGGGTGGTACACTTCTGGAATGCATTGCCAGAGACGGTTGTAAATAGCACTACTTTGACAATGTTTAAAAACAGATTAGATAAGCACTTCAATTTATTAGATTTATAATTATGTATAGCACTGCATGATAGTTTTTATAAGAAATTTACTATAGTTAAACAAGACATGATCCCCATGTATGGGGATCACAGATTGTAGAGGAATTCGCTGCAGGACTTAGCCCTGTTAATGGGCTAAATATTTAAAATTAGTATATAATGTATTGTGTACTTGTAAGTGTATCTTTAAGTACTGATGACGAGGTCGCTGTGCGACTGATACAGGATAACCTAGATGGGCCCTGGTGGCCCTTTGTTATCCTATTATTTATGTATGTTATGTTATGTTATGAAATGTGTTTTTTATCAAGATTTGAGTGACCCAAACACCTCCATTTCGGTATTGGGAATATAATACACATGTTATTTTCCTTTTCCTTTACCAGAGTGTTAATTTAACCTAACCTAACCTAACTAAAGATAAATTAACCTAACCAAACCCAACCCAACCCAACCCAACCCAACCCAACAACCTAAGCTAACCTAATTAAACCTAACCTCAGGGGCCGTCGTGATTGGTGGAAATAATTATGCTTTTTTTTTCCTTGGCCGCCACTTCAGTTTCAAAGAACGGAATCAATCAGCGTCAACAATTAAGCGCATGCTCAGACAATGGTGTGTCAGGAGCCCGCCGAGCCGCCGCGAGCGCCTGACACCATCAGTGTGCGGCAGGGTTTGATGTGGGAGGCTATTGTCACGGCTCATCACCAAAACACGCTTAAATTTTAAAAATGTGTCGCCATTCAAAAATGTTGCACCTAGTATATATGGGGTTCAAATTACTCGTAATCAGGAGCTCGATCTCTTGAGGTGGGTAAAAAACACGTAGCTGATTGTGGTGAAACTCTGCAGTAATACCCTAGATTCTTATACTATTACTACCACTACTACAACAACTACCACTATTCCAGAGGTGCACCATGGCTTGCCACAAGGTCACAACTGGTCCCTGGAGAGCTGGTGGTGACGGGCTGCCTGTGCCCTCTCTGCGGCAAAACTCCACACATACTCCACTCACCAAGTTCCAGAGGGAGAGGTGAGTGTGTGTGTGTGGAGAGGTGTCTGCAGGTGTGCTGTGAGTGTGGTGGGTGTGTAAGTGTGTTTTTTGTATGTTTTTGTAATGTCAACTATAGCTACCTATGTATAGTGTTTATTGTTTTTGGTGTGGGTTGGCTAGGGTAAACTTATTGTGGGCGTTTTCCAGGTGTGATTTAAGGGTTGTTTGTGGAGTGCAGGTGTGTGTGTGTGTGTGTGTGTGTGTGTGTTGTGTGATGCAATATTTTAGGTAATTTTGGGTGCATTTTGGTTAGGTAATGTTTGTCCTGTTTCCTCCATATCTCCCTCCACAGGTTACCTCCAGGCTTTTCCTTCAGTAGACTATTTCCTCCATGTTTCCTCCACCTTCCCTCCAATTTTGAGTCTCCTATCTCACTTCTATGATAGTCAAAATAGTACTTTTCTAAATCTCACTTCAAAACCTGACAATTTTTCTCATTTTTCCTCCACCACCTCCTTTTCTTTCCTCCATATCTCCCTCCACACCAAGCTGTGTACTGTGCTGGTGTGTGCAGGTGTAAAGGTTTCTGTGGTGGTGTGTGCAGGTGTGAAAGGTTTGCAAAATCTGCAGGTGTGGTGTGTGTTTGGTGAGTGTGGGTGTGTGTGAAAGCATTTTTTCTTACAATTTTGTCTCATAAACCTCATTTTTCACTTGTTTTGGCCGGAAAATATTTGTCTACTTTTAAATCCTCCTATTACTACCACCACCACTGTCCAACCACACCCACAACCACCACAAACAACCAACATTACCACATCAGATGCTCACAAAACCACACCATTTCACTACCACTACCCTCCTCCCTACAGGATCACCGGCCGTACTAAAGGAAGTGGCTCTATGTAGGGATGGAACATGGCAACTGCACCAGCTGGGACACACCTAGCCAACTGTGAGTATTGAAGGCTGTTTTAAGGCTGTTTTGGCGTTGTTTTAGGGTGTTTGAAGACTTTGAGGGTGTTTTAAGGCTGTTTCAGGATGTGTAATGCTGTTTTAGAGTGTTTTAAGGCTGTTTCAGGATATGTAATGCTGTTTTAGAGTGTTTTAAGGCTATTTTAGGGTGTTTAAGGCAGTTTTAGGCTGCTTTAAGGGTGTTTAACCCATTAACACCCAGACCTATTTCCGTGTTGAGATTGTAGTACTTTTTGGCAAGCTGTGTGTTTGTAACCTAACCAAGACATGCTGAAGGAAAAATCATGATAACTTGCGTCAAAGCCTAAGTGAGTTGCAGAGGGTGACATAAATGATCCAGCGGGCGGATCAGTTAGCGTCTCGGCCATTGCATATACTTACCTTAGTAAAGGAAAAAATCAAGGTTTCTATACTTTTTTCGTAGTATACTTAGCATCTGCGTATTTTTCTAGTTACAAATTGGGCTAATTGTAATGTTTCAAATTTGTACCTTTTTATTCATAAATTGTACATGAGCAAAAATGAGTCCTAATACTTGGCATACACATATTTCTCTTTTATATCACTTTCTGCTGCACTGCTGCTATTCATCCACAAAATATACATTACTGTATTTGTTGCTATGAACATTCGACCTCATATTCATGTACGTGTGTGGAAATTTGCAAAACACTCCATGCACAGTGCGACGTCACACTTCAACAGTACAGGTCAAATTTGTAGCAATAACCCTCATCACCACAAAGCGACCTCAGCTTGTACCCAAACCTGATGGATGGGCTTCCCCCTGATCAATTGCTTGAGGCCATCATGACCATAGTATCTCACCATCATTTCATCAACAGATAAAGTCTTATGGAACACACCATACTGCTGGAATGAAGAATTTAGCATATCAATCAGGGGCCGGACTTTGAAAGCCTTGTCTGTGCAATCTTGTGGGCGACTGTTGTTGTCTTGTACATGTAGGTACGCTTTTATCTTCAAGTACTTGTTCCCTCTTAGCGGTGGTGGTGGTGAACACAGTTGTGGCGGTGGGCTATACTGACCCATGCACATCCACACCCAGAGACACACACACGCACACACACACACACACACACACACACACAGACACACACACACAAATAAAGTGAAGTGTTGCTATATTACCGACAGTTTTCAAGGAGCACCAAGAGGCAATCAGTATGAGAAACCGTGCAAGCCTTCACCACACTGCCTAATCTTCGTCTATTAAAGGTATTTATAAGGCTATTCACTTAATGTTAGGTTTTCTTTACATATGAGAGTGAAAACAGTACGCAAATATTTTCAAGTAATGGTATAAGGAGCATAAAAGAGCAAGGCGTCTGTATTACCCTCTCATATTTGTTTCCTTCACTTACCCTCGGCCAAACATGTGTCACAAGGTAGCCACCAGTCTAACATTTCATTTAGTCTAGTCAAAATTTCTCTGTGTGGCTTAATTTTGGTTTGGTGAGATGATAAAGGCTATATATGGATGTCCTGCCGCCGGTGTTGCCTCCAGGCCGCTTCCCCGACGGTCCCCTAGCCAACACCCTACACCCGCCCTCACCCACCCGTCACCAGCCAGTTGGGTCAAATACTTTTTTTCCAATATTTCCTGACGCTAATATTACGCTTCCATGGTATGTTTTTATGGTTTCTATAAATGTTTCGTTGTGTTTGAAGTGTGTTCCGCGCCTGTGCTGGGTAAATATGTGGCGTTTAGTGGTGTTTTATGGCGTATGTTAAAGGCTTTTAACGCTCAAAATTTCCCACTTGGAGTTTTGAGCTTTTTCATTTCAAGGTATAAGTGGGCCTTTATGGTAGCAAAAGAGTGCCTGTCCTCTTTTAAGTGTGAAATCAATCTATTGAGTGAAATATGTGGACTTTGAAATGGTGTTTGGTGCTGTTGTAAAAAGCTCTTATTTTTCTTTATTTTATTTGCTCACGTTTCTGCTTCTCGGTCTAACACGCTGTAGAATGCCCTAAAAGAAAGCTCAGACTCCCTGAAATGTGATAAAATACACGCCAAGTGAAAATGGCTTGACTTTACAGGACGTTTTAAGAGATTTATGGGTTAAAATGTTTTTGTACTTTTAACGTACTTAATTTAGACCTTTTTTAAAAACCAGTTAAGCTGGAGATATTTTGATATTTTGAAAATTAGTTTAAGTATTTATCACGTCATAAAATAACAAGCATTTGGCCGTGGCCTCGTTTTTTGTAAAAGTCATTTTTGAAATGAAATGATTTACGTAATTTAGCCGAGTCAGCCCCGTTCCCGTTCTCTCTCGGATGACCACAGCCCACCCAGGTAGTGGCTGGCGCCAATTTTCCAAATCCACAGTTCGTCGATATTTTGCCTAATATCTAGTGATTTCTACGTGTTTTCGTGGGTTTCTAGGTTCAGATGTTTAGATAATTGTAGCAGAAAGAGGAAGAAAGTTGAAATAAAGGAGGATAAAGAGGAAGAGAGGAGAAAGGGAGGAGGAAGAGGAGCAGCAGCAAAGCCATAATACTTAAGTCACCCTCCTTTTCCTGAATATTTTGTCTAATATCTAGTGTTTTGATGTGTTTCTAGGCTCAGACGTGTGGATGGAAGGAGGAGGAGGAAGAAGAAGGAGTAATAATGGAGAAGAATGAAGAAAAATGAGAAATAAAGGTGGAATAGTAGAAGAAGCCAAGGTGTAATATTTAGGTAAGTGTATTAGTATGTTTTGAGTGTGGTTTGGGAGAACTTTGAGGGATTGGTTGGTGTTCTGAGTGGGATTTGGTATTATTATGAGTGTTATAAGTGGTGGGGGTTTAGTGGTCTTTTGGGTGTGTGTGGGGGATATTTAATTAAATATTGGGTGTTTCTAGTGAGTTTGGAGGTATTTTAACCTGTTCTGTGTTTTCTTAGTGTGTTCTGGAATGTTATTGAGATTTTAAGAGGGTTTGGGTATGTGTGGTTTGTCGTGGGTGTGTGTAAGAGTGAATTGGGCCTATACAAGGATTTTTGAGTATGTTTTGAGGCCCTCAACAGGCTAGCTCAGTGTCAGTGGGCCCTTATAACAAGTGTCCTTTATCATTGATTACCCGCTTCGTTCCCAGGTGACGACAGGCAGAATGAGGTGGACGTGGCGGAGGCTGTGGGCGGTCAATTCACGGCGCAGATTACCTACACCTTGCACCACACTGACTGCCCGCCGCTGTTCACTAAAGTCGGGCAAGCCTGTGTCTCCGTGTTCTGCCCTGGATATAGGAGTAAAGGAAATTGTGGTTTTGGTTGTTGTTGTTGTTTTTCTGTTAAGATTTGTTTGCTCTCTCTCTCTCTCTCTCTCTCTCTCTCTCTCTCTCTCTCTCTCTCTCTCTCTCTCTCTCTCTCTCTCTCTCTCTCTCTCTCTCTCTCTCTAGTGTAGTGTAGTGGTGTTCACTACATGTGTGTGTGTGTGTGTGTGTGTGTGTGTGTGTGTGTGTGTGTGTGTGTCTAGGGATGATATTGGTAACTTGGGTGTCTGTAATGTGTTTTGGGTGAGCTTTTTATATTTTGAGGTGTTGCAGGGTGTTTTGGGTTAGTTTTGAGTGATTTAAGTTGTTTGTGTGTGTGTCAGTTGTGTATGGTGTGTTTTGTGGTGTGGTGTCAGTATTGGTGCATACTGTGTGCTTGTAGTGAATTGTAAGTGCGTTTATTGGTACTATGAGGTTTTTCATGTTGGCAGTATCCAAGGGGATTTGACAAAGCTAGTTTCAATGATTTCAAATTGTTGACCATTATAACAGGTTCGGCAGTGTTCCAAATTGATATGGACAGTAAACTGAACAATTGTTTTGGTATT